>NC_079526.1:16449149-16484149 GCF_003711565.1 Takifugu flavidus | reverse complement strand
GGAGCGCCCTGAGGGGCGTATGAGAGGGTCAGTGTTGGGCCTGAACTGGGATACTGGGCCAATTCAGGCTAAAAATAGGCTCCTCTGAAGCCGAGAAAGGACTCATGTTTCCAGCAAAACACGCAGAGAAAACCCAACACGAGCCGGTGACCCCCGTCCTGAGGGGTCGGGGTGGCTCTCGCTGTGTCCTGACTATCAGAGTGGACAGGACTAAAGCCTCGTTCGGAAGATCAGCAGAACCCGAAAGCATGAAACTGATCCCAGATCAGCTCAACTCTGCGTCCCATCTCCGCTGGGCTCCGCTCCTCTTCGGAGGTTTTCTGGTGTGAGCAGGTTCGAGCGTTATCTGATCCCTGACTGCTTTCATTCAGGAAATGGACAAAGGCAGGTTCTTATTTTAGCCGCTGTTGACTCTGGTTCCTGGAACCTTCAGTTCTTTACTGGTACCATCTGATGGAGGGGGTCCACACGAAAGACGACACCATGAAACCAACCACCTCTCAACGGCGTTTGATATTAAGACCTGAAATACTCGGGCAGGTTGTGGATCACAAGCCCTCCCCCCCCCTTCACTGCCCCCTGTCACCCCACACAGTTCTCATGTACTCATTGTCTCCAGAACAGGAAGTGTTTTAATAAACGGAACCACGAAACCGCACGTTGGAGACTTCTGGGAAATGATTTTATGGTGCTTGTCTGTGTTTTGGCTCCCGCTGGGCTCCGACTCAGGACGGGGGCCGACTCAGGACGGGGGCCGACTCAGGACGGGGGTCGACTCAGGACGGGCTCCGACTCAGGACGGGCGCCGACTCAGGACGGGCTCCGACTCAGGACGGGGGCCGACTCAGGACGGGGGCCGACTCAGGACGGGGGTCGACTCAGGACGGGGGCCGACTCAGGACGGGCTCCGACTCAGGACGGGGGCCGACTCAGGACGGGGGCCGACTCAGGACGGGCTCCGACTCAGGACGGGGGTCGACTCAGGACGGGGGTCGACTCAGGACGGGCTCCGACTCAGGACGGGGGCCGACTCAGGACGGGGGTCGACTCAGGACGGGCTCCGACTCAGGACGGGGGCGACTCAGGACGGGGGCCGACTCAGGACGGGGGTCGACTCAGGACGGGGGCCGACTCAGGACGGGCTCCGACTCAGGACGGGGGCCGACTCAGGACGGGGGCCGACTCAGGACGGGCTCCGACTCAGGACGGGGGTCGACTCAGGACGGGGGTCGACTCAGGACGGGCTCCGACTCAGGACGGGGGCCGACTCAGGACGGGGGTCGACTCAGGACGGGCTCCGACTCAGGACGGGGGCCGACTCAGGACGGGGGCCGACTCAGGACGGGGCTCGCTCTGATAGGGTCCCAATCGAGTGAACGTATTCAACATTCTGCAGTCACACACTCACGCACACACACGCACACATACACACACACGCATTAGCCATCCTGATGACAGTGCTCTGGGGAACGGGGGGGGGGGGGGTGTGCATGTGTGTGTGGGCTGAGTGGGTGGGGGTGGCACCTGTGTGCGTCCTGCGTGTGTCCTGTGTGCGTCCTGTGTGTGTGTCCTGTGTGTGTCCTGTGTGTGTCCTGTGTGCGTCCTGTGTGTGTCCTGCGTGCGTCCTGTGTGTGTGTCCTGTGTGTGTCCTGTGTGCGTCCTGTGTGCGTCTGTGTGCGTCCTGCGTGTGTCCTGTGTGTCCTGTGTGGTCCTGTGTGCGTCCTGTGTGTGTCCTGTGCGTGTCCTGTGCGTGTCCTGTGTGTGTCCTGTGTGTGTCCTGTGTGCGTCCTGTGCGTGTCCTGTGCGTGTCCTGTGTGTGTCCTGTGTGCGTCCTGTGTGCGTCCTGTGTGTGTCCTCTGTGTGTCCTGTGTGTGTCCTCTGTGTGTCCTGTGTGTGTCCTGTGTGCGTCCTCTGTGTGTCCTGTGTGTCCTGTGTGCGTCCTGCGTGTGTCCTGTGTGCGTCCTGTGTGCGTCCTGTGTGTGTCCTGTGTGCGTCCTGTGTGCGTCCTCTGTGTGTCCTGTGTGCGTCCTGCGTGTGTCCTGTGTGCGTCCTGTGTGTGTCCTGTGTTGTCCTGTGTGCGTCCTGCGTGTGTCCTGTGTGCGTCCTGTGTGTGTCCTGCGTGCGTCCTGTGTGCGTCCTGTGTGTGTCCTGTGTGTGTCCTGTGTGCGTCCTGCGTGTGTCCTGCGCGTGTCCTGTGCGTGTCCTGTGTGTGTCCTGTGTGCGTCCTGTGTGCGTCCTGTGTGCGTCCTGCGTGTGTCCTGTGCGTGTCCTGTGTGTGTCCTTGTGTGTGTCCTGCGTGCGTCCTGTGTGTGTCCTGTGTGTGTCCTGTGTGTGTCCTGCGTGCGTCCTGTGTGTCCTGCGTGCGTCCTGTGTGCGTCCTGTGTGTGTCCTGCGTGCGTCCTGTGTGTGTCCTGCGTGCGTCCTGTGTGTGTCCTGTGTGTGTCCTGTGTGTGTCCTGCGTGCGTCCTGCGTGCGTCCTGTGTGCGTCCTGTGTGCGTCCTGTGTGTGTCCTGTGTGTGTCCTGTGTGTGTCCTGTGGGACGCACCTGTCTTTTCTTGTAGAAGCCCCGCCTGTCACAGTTGGGGATGCGGAAGCCTCTCGGGTTCAGGACGTTGCTGATTTTAAGGCCGCTCAGGATGCTCTCCATTTCCCGCCGGCATGGTCCCTATGGCAACAGAGAAAACATACCATAACAGTAGGGATGTTAATCCTGACACGCTCAGCTTTACATCTCTTTATGTTTGTCCGGCAGAGGGCGGAGTTAAAGGCACCATGTGGAGCGTTCCACGAACGCGCTCAGACGTGTGATGTGAGGACGGAGCAGCTCGTGTCGGGGCACCGCAGCACCAGGCTGACACGGGTTCCAGCCACTAATCTGCATGGGTTCAAATCCAACCAATGACCTCATGTTGCTGATGAAAGCGGGCGCTAATGAGGGTGGAGTGTGGTTGGAACAGATAAGAAAAGCAGAATCAAACTGTCTCTGCAGCTGGTTGGCTTTGAAGGAACGTCTGCTTCCTGAGAGGAACTTTTCACAACGGTTTGAGAAGCATCGCCAAGCTGTGAGGTCATCAGATCAGCTTCCTGCTGTCGTTCCTTGTTGAAGTAATTTGATGTTTCTTCATGTGATTGGAAAGAATGTTTTATTCACTAGTGTGAAGGCTTGTCTGCCAGAGCAAAAGGAAACAACAGTCTGATTCAAGCTTCAGCTTCGACTTACATACTCAGGTTCCCTCTTGTTCTCCAGAGAGAAGTTCTGGATGTCCATGATGGTTCTTCTGGACACTGACTCAACCTTGTAGCTCTGAGTCTTCTTGTTTTGATTCCTCTGGATCAGCCTGCTGTGGACGGGCAGCTGGGTGTCCGCCGAGGCACCGCTCTGGACGCTCTGGACGCTCTGGACGCTCCTCATGCTCACAGTGGCGTTGGTGGAGCCGCCGTCCACCTGGTTGGTGTCTGTGGGGGCGAAGGAGAGTCATGCTCATTCAGTTCTCATCATCTTCTGTTCTCACCATCTGGTTCCAAACAGCAACACATGTTGTGCTTGACTGGAAGTCAGATGAACAAAAACACAAATAAAAGTTTAAAAACATCAAAATAGTTGAGCATAAAAACATGAAGCATCTCATCTGGACTAAACGAGAGTCCAGAGTCTTCTAGAGTCTGAGCCCACGTTTGGAATTCTGAGTCCGAGAGCAGGTCCGACAGCAGGTGAAGAAGGCGCTTTAGCTAACCAAGTTTTTAAAAACTAAATTAACTAAAGTAACTAAAAGTAACTAAATTACTTTTTATTACTCGACATATGAGAACGTTTACATTGTCAGATATTCATTGTAATTGACAGACTTCATCTGCTATATTTCTGATTTTCCTAAACTCTTCTGCAGCATCATCGTGTAGAAACCTTTGTGATTACGACAGAACTGTTGTGATTACGGCAGAACTGCGGCGATTACGGCAGAACTGCGGTGATTACGGCAGAACTGTGGTGATTACGGCAGAACTGTGGTGATTACGGCAGAACTGTGGTGATTACGGCAGAACTGTGGTGATAACGGCAGAACTGTTGTGATTACGGCAGAACTGTTGTGATTACGGCAGAACTGCGGTGATTACGGCAGAACTGCGGTGATTACGGCAGAACTGTGGTGATTACGGCAGAACTGTGGTGATTACGGCAGAACTGTGGTGATAACGGCAGAACTGTTGTGATTACGGCAGAACTGTTGTGATTACGGCAGAACTGTTGTGATTACGGCAGAACTGTGGTGATTACGGCAGAACTGTGGTGATTACGGCAGAACTGTTGTGATTACGGCAGAACTGTGGTGATTACGGCAGAACTGTGGTGATTACGGCAGAACTGTGGTGATTACGGCAGAACTGTGGTGATTACGGCAGAACTGTGGTGATTACGACAGAACTGTTGTGATTACGGCAGAACTGTGGTGATTACGGCAGAACTGCGGCGATTACGGCAGAACTGTGGTGATTACGGCAGAACTGTGGTGATTACAGCAGAACTGTTGTGATTACGGCAGAACTGTTGTGATTACAGCAGAACTGTGGTGATTACAGCAGAACTGTGGTCCGATGGTGCTGAACGAGCCCTCGTTGCCTCCCTGAGACACCAGACATGACAAACATGTGGAACAGAGAGCCACAGAGAAGATCCCAGCAGAAACAAGAGCCATGAAATGTGCTGGCAGAGCTAAAGAGGCAGGAGTGCACACGCAAATGTCAGGGCCCCTGGAAGGGGTCTGTGGAGGCCCCTGGAAGGGGTCTGTGGAGGGGGGTGATGTCTGTCTCTTGTTTGACCCCCCACACAGACCCTAGCATTACCACAGGGAGGGTGCTGGAGCCCACCTAGCTGCATATGGACAAGGTACCTTGCTAAAGGGTACCTCGGCACCGACGCGCCCTGACCAGCAAGGGCGCCAGGAACCCCCCCAACCTCTTCAATGGAACAGCTGCTGTCAGAACATCTGTGCGGGTATGGAAACACACCCGGAACTTCCCACAGCTGTGAAGGGAGATGGAGAAGAGGCGGGCGGGGGTGGTGCTCATGGAGGATGTGCAAAAACACGCGCAAGCACACAAACACACGCACGCGTGCGTTACAGTGTTTATGACAACGTGAGCAATTGCACTCCACGCATTACTGTGGCCAAACCAAATAACACGGGGGGGCTCTTGGAGGCATGACGTCAGCGGTGCCTGCACACGCACCACTTGTGTGTTCGCACGAAGGTGGCGTGTGTGCCGTTTCCTGGTGTGCGCGTGGATTCATAAGACACGTAGCGCAGCCAGCAGCGACCCCCCCCCCCCCCCAAATGTTTTGACCCAGATCCATAATTTCATTCTCCCGCTGCAGATACATCGATGTTACTTTGAGCCTGTTTGTGCTACATGAGAGGCAGGGGGGGGGGGGGGGGGGGGACCCACGACCGACCCACGACCGACGTCACTCAGTTTAACATTTGGAACAGGTCACATCTGTCCAGCATCCATGAAAACCTCCCCGGAGAGCTCAGCAAGGGGCGGCGCGGCAGCCACCAAATGCCTTCACACACCGGCAGAACCCACCACTTACCCGGCCTCGGTATCAGAAGGTTGCTGAGCTTTGTGGACGCCCTCCCGGAACACGTCCCGCGTCCGTCCAGCAGCGCCTGCAGCGGGCGGCTCTCCCCCGGCTGGTGCTGGCAGCTCAGCCCGGAGCCGCAGCGCGCCGTGTACACTCCACACGCTTGTCGCTCGCCGAGGGCGCACGTCATGCAGCAGCCGCAGCCGGGCTCCCTGACGCGCTCCACGCAGTCCTTCGGCAGCGGCTTGCACATGAGCAGCGCGCCAGTGTCGCACGCCTCGCAACGCACCACCGGCCCCGCGGCGCCGGCGAGCCGGGCGAAGGTCGCCAGCGCGGCGGTGAGGCAGAGCACGTAGTGCCCGGTCATTCTGCCGGGTTGTCGGTCACAGAGCAACGCTGTGTGGGTTGTCGCGCAGTCTCAGGTGGACTCTGCGTGGCGCTGCGGGCCGGGTAGCCCGCTCCATCTGTGCCTTCCTTTACGCCAACCTCTCGTTTTATACAGGCGGAAAAAAGAGGCAGCAAGTCCCACCCTCCCGGTATGAATAATGTAGCCCCGATATGTGGGCCAGATCAGGGCGAAGAGGGCAGCACCTCCTCATGCACACAATCAAACAAGAGTTTCACCATGAAAATCCAATAAAACCATTATTATCTGTTTTTCTGCAAGGTTTGTTCCAATAGACATGAGGTGATCCTCATTTTTCCTGGGACCAGTGAAGCTGCATGAGTCCCAATGCCGACTGTGATTGGCGGCTTTTCTTGTATCTGGTTAATATTCACATTGATGGTTTTGATGGTGAAATTAACTTGTCTTACCCTTTCATTGAGAAGCTGGTTCTGGAGGATTCTTTCCGCCTTGTTACTCTTCATGGTGAACTCTGTTGCTGTTGGGGCTCGGCTGTGTTTTCTGCATCTTAGGTAAGTGGTTCCTCTATTCTGCTAGTTTCCTAAGTTCTCTCCCGTCAAAACCTCTTGGATGAGAAGTGAAATATCTTCAAGAAACTCAAACAGTCCAGTTGCTCAGATTCAACTACCAGAATTACCGTGACCTGGATGACTGAGAACCTTCACGGACATTATCTGAGAGACATCTGCTATAGTGAGACTGAGCTCTGAGGATAGAAGAATCCTTAATCATAAATGTGAAAGTGATCAAAGAATGGTCTGACAGGACTGGGTTCTGAGGGAACACTGACACATGTTCTACCTCAACACCATAAGTCAGAACTAGATCTATGGTGTGGTTAAAGCTGTGAGTTGGTTGGTTTATCTGCTGGAGGAAACCAACTGACTCAAGTAATGAGATGAAGCCATTTCTAAAGCTGTCATTTATAATGTCCATATGGATATTAAAGTCTCCAATGATAATGACTTTGTCCGTTCTAAGGACTAAGTCAGATAAGAAATCAGAGAACTCAGACAGGAACTCTGAATGTGGCCCAGCAGGGGGCCGATATACAACTACAAACAGAAGTGGCTTTTCTGTCCTCCAGTTCAGATGAGTGATGCCAAGAGTCAGGCTTTCAAATGAACTGGAGCCATGTTTTGGTCTAGGATTAACTTGGAGTGATAGATTGCTGCCACTCCCCCTCCTGGACCAGTAACACGTGGAATATGATAATTAAGATGGGTAGGAGGAGTAGATTCATTTAAGCTCACATACTCCTCCTCCTGAAGCCAGGTCTCAGTAAGACAAAATAAATCAATGTGATGATCCGCTATCAGGTCGTGCACTAACAGGGATTTACACAAAAGAGATCTAATATTTAACAGTCCACACTTAATTGTGATATTAGTTTCTCCAACTTGTGCTTCAGTATTAATTTTAATAAGATTTTGGTGATTGACCGCTCCCCTGCTCTGTGCTTGGTGAACTTTTAACCGTGGAACAGAGACTACCTCTATAGTGTTAAATATGTTATTGTTGGTGGATGAGGGTTCTAAGGAAGCAGCAGAGAGGTGTGGAAGACTACAACTCTGCATCCTGGTCTGGACCCTGGATTGTCAGGTCACTTTGGGTCTAATAAAATTAGCCAAATTACTAGAAATGAGAGAGGCACCATCCCATGTGGGATGGACACCGTCTCTCCTGATCAGACCAGGTTTTCCCCAAAAAGTGCTCCAATTGTCTACAAAGGCCACCTGGTTTTCAGGGCAACGACCCTGCCAATGACCCTGCCAATGACCCTGCCAATGACCCTGCCAATGACCCTGCCAATGACCCCGCCAATGACCCCGCCAACGACCCCGCCAATGACCCCGCCAACGACCCTGCCAATGACCCTGCCAATGACCCTGCCAATGACCCCGCCAACGACCCTGCCAATGACCCCGCCACGACCCTGCCAATGACCCTGCCAATGACCTGCCAATGACCCTGCCAATGACCCCGCCAATGACCCCGCCAACGACCCCGCCAATGACCCCGCCAACGACCCTGCCAATGACCCTGCCAATGACCCTGCCAATGACCCCGCCAATGACCCTGCCAATGACCCCGCCAATGACCCGGCCAATGACCCCGCCAACGACCCTGCCAATGACCCCGCCACGACCCTGCCAATGACCCCGCCAACGACCTGCCAATGACCCTGCCAATGACCTGCCAATGACCCCGCCAATGACCCCGCCAACGACCCCGCCAATGACCCCGCCAACGACCCCTGCCATGACCCTGCCAATGACCCTGCAATGACCCTGCCAATGACCCTGCCAATGACCCCGCCAATGACCCTGCAATGACCCCGCCAATGACCCGGCCAATGACCCCGCCAACGACCCTGCCAATGACCCCGCCAACGACCCCGCCAATGACCCCGCCAACGACCCCGCCAATGACCCTGCCAATGACCCCGCCAATGACCCTGCCAACGACCCCGCCAACGACCCTGCCAACGACCCTCAGGTGACCACCCAGATCATTAGCATGCTAGTGGTCCACAGGGGCTGTATTTTCAAGCTTTGTCCCCAGCGTTCAGAACTGAAGAAGCCTTCTGGATAGAAGGAGAAACATCTTCAAGAGAAGAAACCCAGTCCAGTTGACAGAGAAAACTACCTTGGATCCATGACAATGACAATGTGTCATTTTCTGATTTTAACCTTTTAACCTTTCCAACTCTTGATCAACAAGCAGAAATCAGCCACATTTGAACTACCAGAGAAGACGTGTATTACTTGAGAATGTCCAGGCCCTTGGACAAACACAGAGCCTGACGGTTGTACGTATGGCCACCTGCTTGTTTTCCTTCCTGACATCTTTTCCTGGTCAGATTCACATTTCCCGACCATATAGTCTAATGTATTTTTACACAGCAACGCGTGAAATTCCTCATGTGAACTTTATTCCTGACACAAAATATTTGGGAGGCACTTGACATAACGAATAAGAGAATGTGAGTGAGAGAGGAGGAACAAACGTCCAGTGGTGCATGCAGAAGGACAACACACACATGCATAAATGTATAGATATCTATCGTCTTTTTAAAAGCCACAAGTTTCTAATTATATCCCCGGTTTCAAATGAAAAAGCTTTTATGGCCAGATGTTTGCTTAAAGGCCGTTTCTGTCTGTGAGGGGAAGAACCCATCGACTTTATTGCTTGTGTTTGTCATCACGTGATGCCGTATGGCCTCAGAGCAAAAAGCATCTTTTGCCTTCTGATCAGTGACCGTACGACCGATGAACATCATTAAACCGCCTGGGCCGAGGATTCGGATCCTGTCGGTTCACACGTGGCGTGCAACAGTCCGCCTGGAGTGTTCTGTTCCAGGGACTGTGTGCAAAGCTCTGATACGAGGAAGACGAGCAGCGTATCGACTGGCTCAGCGGGGGTCCAGAGAGCGGGTCAAGCATGCGCTGGTCCTGGCCGAGCGCTGAAAGGAGCGGCTCCCCTCCCTCGTCCTCGCTGACCCTGAGAGATTTTAACGGGTCACAAAGGAGCAAGAGTTCACACTTGTGATGCCCCTCACCCTCCTCTCACTCCTCCTACACCTCTGGCCACTGTTCTCCTCTGGAATATCAACAAAGCAGAAACAGGCCACCGTTCCAGGAGGCTGATAAAGTGAAGAATCTGACTCAGCATCTTGAAGGAAACTGGGCTGGAAAGCCTGACTCTCTGCCTCAGAAGTGGTTTTGATGCAACCCTTCTTTACATCTTTGGCTATCGAGCTCCTCGTTGGTTCTAAATAAAAATGGGCGCCTGAATGGTGCTGTGATTCCAGCTCAAATCCGTCACGCTACTCAATCAAAGTGTTTGTGTCCTGGTATGAGGGTGAGAAGTGACAGGAACCCTGACCCTGAAGTACAGGTGCTGGCTCAGTAGCACTGAAATGTTCCCAGATTGACCCGTTTTGTCACACATCACACAACTGAGAAACACATTAGCCAACGGCGTTGTTCCATGAGAGTTTGACGCTGTGAGAATGGACTTTGTTTGGCTCTTCGTTTGGTGGTGGCTCCTTCACCTCTTTCACATTTATTGCACTTTTTGTCGAGGCGTCTTGAGGGGCAGACGGCAGGCTCCTCTTTATAGACCCCCCTCAGGATTCAGTCCCATCCAAACCTTTCTGCTGGTTGATATACTCCACCATGACCTTAGACTAGGTCTTTACCTGATTAGTTGGATAACTCCCTTCTCACCCTGCAGGTCACATTGTGTGACAGTTAACGGTGTTTCTTCCAGTGTGCTATCGTCTCCTCATGGTTGCCACTTGATGCACCGCCTCTTTATTCAATAACGGTCACATCGTAAGGTTTGCTGATGGTACAGTTAGTTAGTCTTCTTTAGATTTTAGGAAGTCTACGTCTCTTCCAGCACCACTTGTTATCAAAGTGCCTGATGCTACAAATATCTTGGTGTGAGCCTTGATAATAACCAACGTTTTGGAGCCCATGTTCATGCTACCTCTAAAGACAGGTCTTGAGGAAGGTTTCTGCTATTCTGGGTAACTTAATCATTTACTTCTGAATGAATTTGAGCCTTTGGCCTCAGGCCTTCATTTTAGGTCTCCTATGAGAAGGACTAAAAGACTTCAGGTCTCATTGGTCCCCAGTGTCATTTATATATTTAATGGCAGTCATCCCTTAGGTCGCTTGTCTTTTTCTTGTAGTACTACTACTTATTTGCACATTCACATATTACAATATCTTTTATCTTTTATGTTTTGGCTGTCTTGTTGATACTGTTGATATTGTCATTGTGTTCCCTGTCGTTTGTGGGCTCCTGCTGCAAAACTACGGGACAATAGAGAGATTCGGAAGGTGCAATGCCAACAGAGATCTTGGTGGGCCTGTTGGGCAATTTAAAGAAGTAGTCGTGGGCAACAACTACACCAGAACCATTGTGCATTGATTGGAAATTCACAGTTGGATTAGCGTATTGCTAAACGTCCACGTTAGCATTAGAATCTACACAGTGATGACTTCACGCATACGTCACTGCTGCTCTTTATGAAGACATCTAAAATCTTGTCATTGACAACATCAACCTGGCTGACAACCAAGACTGAATGTGCTGAAAAGTTGCTCAGATACCAGCAATTTGCTTAAGATCTTAAGAAGCCCCGCCCCCTGAGCGATGTAGTCAAAGGGTTAGAGGGGATCGCAATGTGTTCTGATCAGCCAGATGCTCAGTGACACCACTGAGGTTATCTGCTTTTCATGTTTGTACCAAAAACATGAATCTCACAGTCCCTGGAAAACATCTCATACATCACGTCGGTCCCACACCTTCTCTCCTCCGAGCTGCTGGACCTGCACCATCGCCATCAACAGGTTAATAAAATGCAGCAATGCACACAAAATAAACACACAGAAGCCCGGCACACCATTACTCCACACCCTCTTCACCCCGTATCTGCCTCTGCTGCTCCCACCATCGACCTCAGCAGCAGGTGGGCACTAACCGCCAGGAGGTCCTGAGGCCAGAACATCAAACGTGAGAGTCACCTGCACTGGGGGCAGATCCCAGCCCTGGACAGGGAGAGGAGGAAGGTCAGCAAACTGCGCCTGCATCCAGCAGCAGCATCTCAGGTCATCTCTGCTCACATGTCAAACATGGAGTGTGCCGCATGCCTGTCCGCTTCAGGTGTTTTTGTGTCTACATCAGGGATTAAAGGTCATCTGGGAGGCTTGAACTTGGGCCCAGTTTTCCCTGATTGCGTGATATAGGTTCCTTTCCTAACCCTGCCCTATCTGCCCTTCCCTCCTTTATGCATCTCTGCATCAGAAGGTAGCTTCCCCACATGAGCCTGGTCCTGCTCAAGGTTTCTTCCTGTTATGGGAACCTTTTCCTGCCAGTGTTGCTTGTCCTGGGTCAGGTCCTGGGCTTCTGGACTGTAACAGATATCTGGGTAGGTGCTCATCACTCAGGCCACATTAATCCCTGCAGGTCTGCTGAAGGGTCAACTGGAAGCTGCTTGGCTCTTACCAAACGGCTCCTTGTAACAGGTCCTGTATAAAATAAAGATGAACAGAATGAAAATAAATAGGATTAAGGTGAATATAAATGGATCCATTGAAAATGTAGCTTTTCCATCTTCTCAGCCAGGAGAGGTCATACATTGTTTTACAGGGTTGTTTAACACAGAGGCTAACACAGAGGCTAACACAGAGGGTAACACAGAGGCTAACACAGAGGGTAACAGAGAAGGTAACACAGAGGGTAACACAGAGGGTAACACAGAGGGTAGCACAGAGGGTAACACAGAGGGTAGCACAGAGGGTAACACAGAGGCTAACACAGAGGGTAACAGAGAAGGTAACACAGAGGCTAACACAGAGGGTACACAGAGGGTAACACAGAGGCTAACACAGAGGGTAACAGAGAAGGTAACACAGAGGCTAACACAGAGGGTAACACAGAGGGTAGCACAGAGGGTAGCACAGAGGGTAACACAGAGGCTAACACAGAGGGTAACACAGAGGGTAACACAGAGGGTACCACAGAGGCTAACACAGAGGGTAACACAGAAGGTAACACAGAGGCTAACTCAGAGGGTACCACAGAGGGTACACAGAGGCTAACTCAGAGGTACCACAGAGGGTAGCACAGAGGGTAACACAGAGGCTACCACAGAGGGTACACAGAGGCTAACTCAGAGGGTACCACAGAGGGTAACACAGAGGCTAACACAGAGGTAACACAGAGGCTACCACAGAGGTAACACAGAGGCTAACACAGAGGGTACCACAGAGGCTAACACAGAGGCTAACACAGAGGTAACACAGAGGCTAACACAGAGGGTAACACAGAGGGTACCACAGAGGCTAACACAGAGGCTAACACAGAGGGTAACACAGAGGGTACCACAGAGGCTAACACACCAGCTGTAGGTGTTACCGGCACCTCTGTTTGATGGGATACATTAAAGAATAATAAAAATGGGACGTGAGAACACGAGTCTTGCTTTGACCGTTTTCTGTGCAAAACAAGTAGGAGGACACCTTGAGGAGACCCGGAACTTGGTTGCAGACTGTGTATAAGATCAGGGGATTCGTGCTTTTGATAGCTATCATGTAGCCTGGAAAGACTGTCTATTAGTTTACAAAAAGGCCCTCCACAAGGCTAGAACAGCTTATTTTTCTTCTTTGATTGAGGAAAATAAGAGCAACCCCAGGTTTCTCTTCAGCACTGTGGCCAAATTAACCAAGAGTCACAGTGTTTTAGATCCACGTATCCCTTCTTCCCTGAGTGGTGAAGACTTCATGAGCTTCTTCACTGATAAAGTTCTAGCTATCAGAGAGAAAGCTAACCAGGCCATCCCAACAACTGGACCATCACCAGATGTGCTGACTGTGGGAACATACAGGGTCTCCAACGAGCCCTTAAACTCCTTCAGCCCTATATATTTTTCTGAGGCGTCATCGCTAATTCAGAAATCCAAGACCACCACGTGTCCTTTAGATCCCATCCCAACACACCTGTTGAAGGATGTTCTACCATTGATAGGCAGTTCTATCCTGGACCAGATCAATGGTTCTTTAGTGTCAGGTTATGGACCCCGGTCCTACAAGGTGGCAGTGATTAAGCCGTTGCTTAAAAAACCATCACTGGATCCCGATGTGTTAGCAAATTATAGGCCAATATCCAACCTTCCTTTTATCTCTAAAGTTCTAGAGAAGGTGGTGGTGACTCAGTTACTGGAGCACCTGCAGAGGAACAGCCTGCTTGAGATGTTTCAGTCAGGCTTTAGAGCTCACCACAGCACAGAAACAGCACTTCCTAAAGTCATTATTAATAAGTATTAATTATCAGACGTAGGGGGTCGTCTAATCATGAGGTCACATCTTAGCTGTGCTGCTATAGGCCGAGGCTGCAGAACCATGATCACCTGACAGGCCTCTGGCACCCCACTGGTCATGGTTTCCTCTCCTCCCCTCCCCCCCCCCCCCTCCCTCTCCTCTCCTCTCCTCCTCCTCTCCTCTCCTCTCCTCCCCTCCCTCCCTCCCCCCCTCCCCCTCCCTCTCTCCTCTCCTCTCCTCTCCTCCTCCCCTCCCCCCCTCCCTCTCCTCCTCTCCTCTCCTCTCCTCCCCCTCCCTCCCTCCCCCCTCTCCTCTCCTCTCCTCTCCTCCTCCCCTCCCTCCCTCCCCCCCTCCCTCCCTCCCCTCCTCCTCCTCCTCCCCCTCCCTCTCCTCTCCTCCCCTCCTCTCCTCCTCCCCCCCCCCTCTCCTCTCCTCCCCTCCTCCCCTCCCCCCCTCCCTCTCCCCCTCCTCCCCTCCTCTCTCTCCTCCCCCCTCCTCCCCTCCCCTCCTCTCCCCCTCCTCCCCCTCCCTTCCCTCTCCTCTCCTCCTCTCCTCTCCTCCCTCCCTCCCTCTCCTCTC
Source organism: Takifugu flavidus (assembly GCF_003711565.1). Taxonomy (NCBI): domain Eukaryota; kingdom Metazoa; phylum Chordata; class Actinopteri; order Tetraodontiformes; family Tetraodontidae; genus Takifugu; species Takifugu flavidus. Next base: position 16,469,745 of record NC_079526.1, on the reverse strand, counting down.
CTCCTCCCCCCTCCTCTCCTCTCCTCTCCTCTCCTCCTCCCTCCCCTCCTCTCCTCTCCTCCCCTCCTCCTCCCCTCCTCTCCTCCCTCCCCTCTCTCCTCGCCCTCCCTCCCTCTCCTCTCCTCCTCCCCCCCTCCCCCCCTCCCTCTCCTCTCCTCCTCCTCCTCCTCCTCCCTCTCCTCTTCCTCCCCTCCCTCCCTCTCCTCCCCTCCTCCCCTCCCTCCCCTCCCTCCCCTCCTCCCCTCCTCCCCTCCCCCCCTCCCCCCCTCCCTCCCCCCCTCCCTCTCCTCCCTCTCCTCCCCTCCCTCCCCCTCCTCTCCTCCCTCTCCTCCTCTCCTCTCCTCCCCTCCTCTCCTCTCCTCCTCTCCTCCTCCCCCCTCCCTCTCCTCTCCTCCCCTCCTCTCCTCCCTCCCCTCCTCCTCCCCCCTCCTCCTCCTCTCCTCCCCTCCCCCCCTCCCTCTCCTCCCCTCCCCCCCTCCCTCTCCTCTCCTCCTCCCCCTCCCTCTCCCTCCTCCTCCTCTCCTCCCTCCCTCCCTCCCTCTCCTCCTCCTCCCCTCCTCTCTCCTCTCCTCCCTCCCTCCCTCTCCTCTCCTCCCCCCCCTCTCCTCTCCTCTCCTCTCCTCCTCCTCTCCTCTCCTCTCCTCTTCCTCTCCTCCCTCCTCCTCTCCTCCTCCCTCCTCCCTCCTCCCCTCCTCCTCCTCCCCCTCCCTCCCTCTCCTCTCCTCTCCTCCCCCCCTCCCCCCCTCCCTCTCCTCTCCTCCTCCCCTCCTCTCCTCTCCTCTCCTCGTCCTCTCCTCCCTCCTCCCCTCCCTCCTCTCCTCTCCCTCCTCCCCTCCCTCCCCCCCTCCTCCCCTCCCCCCCCCCCTCTCCTCTCCTCCCCTCCTTCCTCCCCTCCCTCCCTCTCCTCGTCCTCTCCTCCCTCCTCCTCTCCTCTCCTCCCCTCTCCTCCCCTCCCCCTCCCTTCCCTCTCCTCCCCTCCCTCCCCCCCTCCCTCCCTCCCCTCCCCCCAGACCTTTAACATGCTCCAGTCTCATGCTTTCGAGGACATGACTGTTGGAAAGGACATCTGGGTTCTCATCTTACAGTTGCTGCTGTCGCGTTTACTTCAAAACAGTTGTTGAGAAGACCTGCACCCCCCATGCACACACACACACACAGACACCCCACACAGACACACACACACACAGACACGCAAACACACACACACACACACACGCACAGACATACACGCAAACACACGCACACACATACATGCACACACACGCACATACATACATGCACGCACACGCACACAAACAAAACTCCACCCGTAATACTGGTCAGATTACTATAATATGATTAATAAAAACCAGGAAGCCTGACTGAAAGGCCATAAGGTCAGAGACTGGTTTGACCCCCCCCCCACAGCGTCAGAACCCCGACCTGTGGTGTCACCCATCACCTTTCCCCACCGAGGCTGCATTCACCCCTTCAACACCCGGATTCTCAGCACCCTTCCACAGGGAACGGGCCACAGTTCCTCGGCATTACTGGGAAGTTGTGAGTGGAACATGACTCGTGGTCAAGTCTGTTCTTTTAGGCCGTCCTCCCCTCCCTGCCAGTGTGCTCCTTCCTCCTCCTCTATGTTTAGACAGGGTAAAGTTCTCTTGGGCCAACATGGGTAAAGCCCTGTCTTCCCTCTGCATGCCCCCCCCCCCCAAATTCTCCCTGCTCTCCCCTCCCCCATTGATCTTTGTCTCCATCTTTGTCTCCTCCCTCCTGCCTCAGTTACAAGCGGTATTTATCTTGTGCAGGTCTCCACCTGAGGCCGTCCCGGTACGTCCTGATCCACTTGCTCAGAGGTTCTACTGGCGAATCAGTTTGTTGTGTTTCTGCTCCCTGAGAATCATCAGACCAGGACAACACAACAGAGGGTTTGGTTTGCACACTGGCACACTGACACTCACACAACTACCCTGCAGTTACCCAGAGTGCATCTGTGCAGGCTTTACATTGTAGGAGCGTCTCCAGGCTCGGATTCCTCGTTAGCAGCAGCCTCATTTACACTGTTACATTTACAACGCAAACAATGTATAATGCTGGAGTGTGTGTGTGTGTGTGAGTGTGTGTGTGTGTGTGTGTGTGTCTGTGTCTGTCTGTGTGTGTGTGTCTGTGTGCGTGTGTGTGTGTGTCTGTGTGTGCGTGTGTGTGTGTGCGTGTGTGTCTGTGTGCGTGGGTGTGTGTCTGTGTGTGTGGGTGTCTGTGTGCGTGTGTGTGTGTGTGTGTGTGTCTGTGTCTGTCTGTGTGTGTGTGTGTGTGGTGTCTGTGTGTGTGGGTGTCTGTGTGCGTGTGTGTGTGTGTCTGTGTGTGCGTGTGTATCTGTGTGTCTGTGTGTGTGGGTGTCTGTGTGCGTGGGTGTGTGTGTGTGTGTGTGTGTGTGGGTGTCTGTGTGTGCGTGTGTGTGTGTGTGTCTGTGTGGGTGTCTGTGTGCGTGTGTGTGTGTGTCTGTGTGTGTGGGTGTCTGTGTGCGTGTGTGTGTGTGTCTGTGTGTGCGTGTGTGTGCGTGCGTGCGTGTGTTTCTGTGTGTGTGGGTGTCTGTGTGCGTGGGTGTGTGTGTGTGTGTCTGTGTGTGTGGGTGTCTGTGTGCGTGTGTGTGTGTGTCTGTGTGTGCGTGCGTGTGTGTCTGTGTGTGTGGGTGTCTGTGTGCGTGTGTGTCTGTGTGCGTGTGTGTGTGTGCATGTGTGTGTGTGTGTGTCTTTGTGGCTCCAGCAGATCATGGAATGAATGAGCTCATTGTCAGCCTGTGCAGGTGCGCCTCTTCTTCTTCACCTCCGACCCGCGGCCCTCGACCCCAGAAGGGCCCTTTGTGAACTCTATTTACTGGCGACTCCAATGAAACTTCAGTCCATTACCAACATCTTCTCTTTCCCTTTCTCTCCTTATTTTTGCCTCCTCTCAGGAAACCAATTAGTGACAATACAAGTAGGTTAGAGTCTCTATTCAGAACGGGCATTGTTGAGCACAATACCAGGAAGCATTGTGAGCTAACAATTAGTGGCCATGAGGCAGTGTAGAGTGTCACTGACATTGTTGGAGCTGCACAAGGCCGGGTTTGTTCCCAAACTGTAGGTTAGACGGGATGAAGGACAAGAGAGTTCCCAGGTGACAATTTGCACCAACCCCATCAGTGAAGGAGGAGTTTGGAAGGTGTCCTGAAATGGGCGTCTCCGCTTGTTAAGGTTTAGATGTTAATGGGTGCTCTAACTGTTGTTTTATGAATCTGCATAATCCACAAGGTCGTGACCTCAGGTCATTAACCCATGCTAACGGTAACAGCAAGCTAGATGCCACCCTTCTGCGGCAAAGAGGTTTCACCCATCTGCTCACTCCGTGTTGGAAGGTCACAGCTGAAAGGTCAAGGGTTCAGTCATCATTGTTATCCGGCCCCTGCTGTTTCTAAAACCAACACCAAGAAGGCACCTCCTCTGGCCACACCCCCAAACACGCCCCTGCGGCTGGATGACATCATCGTACTCACATTCAAGTCCGGAGGGGTCTGGAGGAGGATGGAACCAGTGAAAGGTGACTCCAACCAGGCTCAGTCTCGACACTCGACACTGTTCATTAATAAATGAGAAGTGACAGTTAGCTGATCCAGGACCAGTTCCGTTGATCTGTAACCCTGGAACCTATCAGAAGAAAATGCACTCTTTTCTCAGAGGGAAGACGTGTGAGTGAATAAGAACACTCACAGCTGTGGTTCATTTGCCTGTGGACTAAACAGTCAGTCTAATAAGCTTATTAAGTTAGCTGGATAAAAGCAGCATGGATATTTTTACCCCCAAAGACTTGATTGAGGGACCAGTGGCTTCATAAAGGATCCCAGTAACTCAGTTACACTAAGTGTATGAAACTTGTCCCCGTTCTGTAATGACCCAAAAAGATCCCAGAAGGATGGAAGCACGCCAAGTTCAAACTAAATCTGTGGGATAAGTTAGCAGAAAGGTGGATGGAGAGAGAGGGGGGGGGGGGGGCAGATATGGCAAGGCCCAGGTTGTGAATGATTACACCGTTTGAACCAGTATGAAGGGATGGAGGCTGAAGAGACGAGGGGAGACGAGTAGAAATGTGGGGCCAGAGGTGCAGTAGCAGTTAGAGCTGCTGCGACGTTCATCTGGGACTGGACCTAAAGCCGGTGAAGGATGGAGGTGGATCTAAAGCCAGAGACAGCAAAACCAACCTGGTAGGGTTGGGGTTAGGGGTTAGGGTTAGGGTTAGGGGTAGGGTTAGGGTTAGGGTTAGGGTTAGGGTTAGGGTTAGGGTTAGGGTTTAGGTTTAGGTTTAGGTTTAGGGTTAGGGTTAGGTTAGGGTTAGGGGTAGGGTTTGGGTTAGGGTTAGGGCTAGGGTTAGGGTCAGGGTCAGGGTTAGGGTTAGGTTTTAGGGTTAGGGGTAGGGGTAGGGGTTGGGTTAGGGTTAGGGTTAGGATTAGGGTTAAGGTAGGGTTAGGGTTGGGGTTTAGGGTCAGGGTTAGGGTTGGGGTTTAGGGTCAGGTTAGGGTTAGGGTTCGGGTTAGGTTAGGGGTAGGGTTAGGGTTAGGGTTGGGTTAGGGTTAGGGTTCAGGGTTTGGGATAAAACTTTTTTTGCACTGGCCTACTGATCGGGAAAGCAGGGGAGTGCGGAGGGTGAGGGCCCCCCCGGGGGGGAAAAGCTATTAGCCAGGGCTCGAGAAGTTCCGGACAGGATAGGGGAGAGAGTTGGATCGCCCAGTTAGAGAAGACTTTGGTGGAATGGCAAGTAGATATGTGGTTAGGATTGACCTTGGGGTTAGGGTTAGGGTTAGGGTTGGGGGGAAGGTAGGGGTTGGGGTTAGGGGGGTGTAGGGGTTAGGGTTAGGGAGAGGGTTAGGGTTAGGGTTAGGGGTTGGGGTTTAGGGTCAGGGTTAGGGTTAGGGGTAGGGTTTGGGTTAGGGTTTGGGTTAGGTTAGGGTTAGGGTTAGGGTTAGGGTTAGGTTAGGTTTTAGGGTTAGGTTAGGGTTAGGGTTAGGTTAGGGGTAGGGTCAGGGTTAGGGTTAGGGTTTAGGGTTAGGTTAGGGTTAGGGTTAGGGGTAGGTTAGGGTCAGGGTTAGGGGTAGGTTTAGGGTTAGGGTTAGGGTTTAGGGTTAGGGTTAGGTTAGGGTTAGGTTAGGGGTAGGGCTAGGGTTTAGGGTTAGGGTTAGGTTAGGGTTAGGGTTAGGGTTAGGTTAGGGGTAGGTTAGGGTCAGGGTCAGGGTTAGGGGTAGGGTTAGGGTCAGGGTCAGGGGTAGGGTTAGGGTTTAGGGTTTAGGGTTAGGGTTAGGTTAGGGGTAGGGGTAGGGGTAGGGGTAGGGTTTTGTTTGTGGGGTTTGACTTGTGTCATGTATATTTCCAGATTGTGGCTGGTTTGTAATGAGCACGTATCGCTTTACCGATGCCCAAACGTTTTTGTCTTTATGGACGCAGCAAAGTGCAGCTGAGCGTGAGCACAGGAAGAACTTTAGGGCCGTAATTCCAAACAGTCCTCATACAGTAACATTCCCAGACTGTAGAGGGAGCTGTCAGGTACCCAAACTACCCGTATGTTTTTGACCTTTTTGTGTCTTCATATCAGTCCAGGCTAACCCTGGTTACATTTCAGGTGTTGCAGGAGGGCGAGGCTGACCCGTTGAACAGGGACCCTGTTCTATTCCTGGCTGCCCTTCTCGTTTTATCGCTCCCCCTCTTCTATTTATTGCTGTTTTTCTTTCTTCATTCATCTTATTGCAGTTGGATGTGGTCCGGATGTGAAGGGCTGAGTCGCAGGAAGTCGAACAAACCATAAAAAGGGAAAGAAAGAGGGTGGAAAATTACTCCTGAGTTGGAGCTGAGGTGAAAACACATTAAGTGAATTCTTCTCAGTTTATTAGCTCAATTTTACTCTTTTTAAGCTTTTCTGTAATCTGTAAAAGTCGTGTCTCGATGAATCCTTTTAATGTACCAATGCCCACACAAGTCAGACCAGCTGATGAGGTTCTTCTGACCACCTAGAACACCAGCGTCTTGTTCTCTGGTGCAGACCCTGATGGGTCTGGTGTGGTGAAAGCAACTGAGCCAGAGGGGAAAATCTTGATTTACTGGTCATTGTGCCACTGGACCAAGGACCTGTGGCGGCTTCTGTCACAGTACCAGATCCAAATATTGCAACCGTAACCCTAACCCTAACCTAACCGTAATCCTAACCCTAACCCAACCCTAACCCAACGCTAACCCAACCCTAACCCAACCCTAATCCTAACCCTAACCCAACGCTAACCCAACCCTAACCCTAACCCAACCCTAACCCTAATTCTAACCCTAACCCAACCCTAACCCTAATCCTAACCTAACCCAACCCAACCCTAACCCAATGCTAACCCTAACCCAACCCTGACCCTAACCCAACCCTACCCTAACCCAACCCTAACCCCCTAACCCTAACCCTAACCCAACCCTAATCCTAACCCTAACCTAACCCTAACCCTAACGCTAACCCTAACCCAAAACTAACCCTAATCCTACACCTAACCCAACCCTAACCCTAACGCTAACCCTAACCCAAAACTAACCCTAATCCTAAACCTAACCCAACCCTAACCCTAACCCAACGCTAACCCTAATCCTAACCCTAACCCAACCCTAATCCTAACCCTAATCCTAACGCTAACCCTAAACCCTAACCCAACCCTAATCCTAACGCTAACCCTAACCCACCCCTAACCCAAAACTAACCCTAATCCTAAACCTAACCCAACCCTAACCCTAACCCAACCCTAACCCTAATCCTAATGCTAACCCTAACCCAAAACTAACCCTAACCCAACCCTAATCCTAACCCTAACCCCCTAACCCTAACCCTAACCTAACCCTAAACCCTAACCCAACCCTAATCCTAACGCTAACCCTAACCCAACCCTAACCGTAATCCTAACCCTAACCCAACGCTAACCCAACCCTAATCCTAACCCAACCCTAACCCCCTAACCCTAACCCAACGCTAACCCACCCTAATCCTAACCCAACCCTAACCCCCTAACCCTAACCCAACGCTAACCCAACCCTAACCCTAACCCAACCCAACCCTAACCCTACCCAACCCTAACCCCCTAACCCTAACCCACCCCTAACCCAACCCTAACCCTAACCCACCCTAACCCTAATCCTAACCCTAACCCAACCCAACCCAACCCTAACCCAACCTAACCCTAACCTAACCCTAACCCTAACCCAAGTTGAGAAAAGAACCTTGAGATTTGTGTGTCCCAAACGTTCACATGTGAATTAGCAAAAACAAGCTGCTGCGTTTAATTAGTGATGCCGTGGCCTGAGAGTCATCATGCTCACATGCACACGCACACGCACGCACCCACAATCCCTCCCTCATTAGGCGTATTGTGGGGATGCTGATGTAATGCAAGTTAATCTGTTGGCCTCTGGTTGGCTCAGTGGCCCAGCAGGAGCTCATTGTGTGGACATTACCCTGACCCCCCCCCAGAGACAGGTTGATTAAGACTGACGCTGATATCCAAATACTCAGGCCTTTGTCTGTGTGTGTGTGTGTGTGTGTGTGTGAGAGAGAGAGAGAGTGTGTGTGTGTGTGTGTGTGTGTGTGTGAGTGTGTGTCATAAAGGCTCTGCTTTCTCAGTATGTGCTTGGGATCACGTAGGCCATTATTCTTTCTAATCTTTCTATGTGCAAGTGTGTGCGCGCGCGTTCGTGTGCGCGTGCACGTGTGGGTGAGAGAGAGAGAGAAAGAGAAGTACACCATGGAAGCATGGGTGAGTTTCCAAAAGGCGTCAGTTATGTCAATCAAGTATCTGTTAAATAACCACAGCAACGACTCTGAACGACGGCTTCTTCATTGTCTGTCTTGAATTGTGAGTCACGTGCACACTCCTACCTAATCCTAACACTAACCCTACCCTAACCCTAACCCTAACACTAACCCTACCCTAACCCTAACCCTACCCTAACCCTAACACTAACTCCTACCTAACCTAACACTAACTCCTACCTAACCCTAACCCTACCTACCCTAACCCTACCTACCCTAACCCTAACCCTAACCCTAACTCCTACCTAACCCTAACCCTACCTAACCCTAACTCCTACCTAACCCTAACCCTACCTAACCCTAACCCTAACTCCTACATAGCCCTAACCCTAACCCTAACCCTAACCTAACCCTAACCCTACTAACCCTAACTCCAACCCTCACCCTAATGCTAACCCTAACCCTAACTCCTACCTAGCCCTAACCCTAACCTAACCCTAACCCTACACTAACCCTAACCCTAACCCTAACCCTAACCCTAACCCTACCTAACCTAACTCCAACCCTAACCCTAATGCTAACCCTAACCCTAACTCCTACCTAGCCCTAACCCTAACCTTAACCCTACCCTAACCCTAACCCTAACCCTAACCCTACACTAACCCTACCCTAACCCTAACACTACCCTAACCCTAACTCCTACCTAACCCTAACTCCTACTAACCCTAACCCTACCTAACCCTAACCCTAACTCCTACCTAACCCTAACCTAACCCTAACCCTCCTAACCCTAACCCTAACTCCAACCCTAACCCTAACCTTAACCCTAACCCTAACCCTAACCCTAACCCTAACTCCAACCCTAACGCTAACCCTAACCCTAACCCTAACTCCTACCTAGCCCTAACCCTAACCCTAACCCTAACCCTAACCCTACTGTAGCGATCATGTAATCACAGGAGTGCGCTCGAGCAGAATGGGTTAGGGTTACTGGTACTGATTTTAACGTAGACACCCGTAAACTAGCTTTGCATTCTCAGCAAAATTAATTTCTAAAAATAAGAGATTACCAAGAAAATTACGATAGAAACATTATTTTAAATTTATTTAACTCAGTTTTGACCTACATTAATATTTAAAGATTGGTTTGGATTTTGAGGTTTGAAGAGTTTTGTATATTTTGAGAACATCTGTCTGAAGTTGTCTAAACTTGAATCAAGAAATAGGTGAAATAGCGCCCCCTGAAGGTGCGGAGGAACTAGCTCGTGGTTAAAGGGCTGCATCCTGGTCATCTGTAACACAGAAAACCCCAAAAAACAAGCAGGCTCAGAAGCTCCTCTGGATATCAAAAACATCCCAGCACACAAACCTCCAGCTGTCTGAACTCTTGACAATAATTCAAGTTAATTTTGAACAGGTTAAAATAATAAAATAGCAACATGGAGAACCAGCTGTAGAACCAAATCAGCAAACAAAACCAGTAAGTTTTCTCACCTAAATGTTTCTGTTAGTTATCTGTAAGTTAGTGTTTTTATTATTTTGTGATTTTGTTGACATTTGTTGATCATGTACAGGAACTCCACCCACCTACTTCCTGTCTGCTTTGGTTGCCCTCCACTTTGGTGATGCACCTGATGTTTCAGCAGAGCCTTAGTTAGTACCTTTGGTTTAACTGTGATTTTTGAGTTCTGTTTTTCTGGAAGTTATTTTTGGAAGGATTTGTCTCCATTCTTGAGTTTTTCTGTTACACCTTGATTTTGCTGGTTGTGGATGTTACTGAAGACCTGCTAAAGGCTTTAAATTTTCATGCTTTACTGCCTATATAGTGTATTTTTGTATGTGTTTCTGTGCCCCTCCTCCTCTCCTCTCCTCTCCTCTCCTCTCCTCTTCTCCTCTCCCTCCTCCATCCTCCCTCTCCCTCTCCCTCTCCTCTCCTCTCCCCTCCTCTCCTCCTCTCCCTCTCCCCTCTCCTCTCCTCTCCTCTCCTCCCCTCCTCTCCCCCTCCTCTCTCTCCTCTCTCCTCCTCCTCTCCTCTTCCCTCTCCTCTCCTCTCCTCTCGCCTCTCCCCCTCCTCCCCTCTCCTCTCCTCTCCTCTCCTCCTCTCCCCTCCCCTCTCCTCTCCTCTCCTCTCGCTCTCCTCTCCTCCTCTCCTCTCCTCTCCCCTCCTCCCCTCCCCTCCCCTCCTCTCCTCTCCTCTCCTCTCCCCTCCTCTCCTCCTCTCCTCTCCTCTCCCCTCTTCTCCTCTCCTCCCCTCCTCTCCCCTCCCCCCCTCTCCTCTCTCCTCTCCTCCGCCCTCCTCTCCCCTCCTCTCCTCTCCTCCTCTCCCCTCCTCCCCTCTCCTCTCCTCTCCTCTCCCTCCTTCCTCTCCCTCCCCTCCTCCTCCCCTCCCCTCTCCCTCCCCTCCTCCCTCCCCTCCTCCTCCTCCTTCCTCCTTCTACTTTTCCTCTCCTCTTTCCCCTCCTTCCCTTCTCATCTTCTCCTCTCTCCTAACCTCCTCCTCTCTCCTCCTCCTCTCCTTCTCCCTCTCCCCCCTCTCCTCCTCGTCCCCCCTCCGCCCCTCCCCCTCCTCTCCTCCCCTCTCCTCCCCTCCTCCGCTCCTCCTCCTCTCCCCTCCCTCCCCTCCCCTCCTCTCCCCTCCTCTCCTCCCCTCCTTCTCCTCTCCTTTTCCTCTCCTCTTTCCCCTTCTTCCCTTCCTCCTTCTCCTCTCCCTCCTCCTCTTCCCTCTCCTCTCCCTCCTCCTCCTCCTCCTCCCCTCTCTTCCTCTTCCCCTCCTCACCGTCCGCCTCCCCCTCCTCTCTTCTCCGTCCTCACCCTCCCTCTTCGCCCCCTCCTTCCTGCCCCCCCCCTCCTCCCCTCCCCTCTCCTCTCCGTCCCTTCCTCCCCTCCTCTCCTCTCCCCTTCTCTCCCTCCTCCAATGGCCCTTTCTTTCTCTGTCTATCTCTTCCTGCCCATCTCTCCTCTTCTCTCTCCTCCTTATCTCTCGCTCCTCTGTCTCTATTCCTCCCCCTCCTCCTCTCCTTCTTCCTTTTTTCTCCCCTTCCTCTTCTCCCTCCCTTCTCCTCTCCTTTCCCTCTCTCGCTTCGCTCTCCCTCTTCTCTCCTACCTCCTCCCTTCTCCCTCCTCTCCCCTCTCCTCATCTCCTCCCCTCCCTCTCTCCTCCGCCGCTCCTTCGTCCGTCTAACTTTCCTCTCCTCTTCCCCTCCTTCCCCATCTCCTCATTCGCCTCTTTCTCCTCTCCTCTCTCCCCTCCGCCTTCGCCTTCTTCTCCCTCTCCCTCCCCTCTCCTGCAGCTCCCCTCCTCCCTCGCCATCCGCGCCTCTCCCTCCCCTTCTGCCCTCTCCTCCTCCCCTCCGTCCTCTCTCCCCCCCTCCTCCTCCCCCTCTCCTCTCCTCCCCTTCCTCCTCCTCCTCCTCCTCTCGCCCCCTCCCCTCCTCCTCGCCCCTCCGCCCCTCCCCTCCTCTCCTCCTCCTCCGGTTCTCTCCCTCTTCCCCTTCTGTCTTCGCCTCTCATTCTCCATTCCCTCCTCGCTCCTCTCCTCTCCTCCCCTCTCCGCCTCCTCTCCTCCCCTCCTCCTCGCCGCTCTCCCTCCTCCTCACCTTCACCTCCCCTCCTTCCTCCCTCCTCTCTTCGCCCCTCCTCCCCGTCCCCTCCTCCCCTCTCCTCCTCTCTCTTCTCCGTCCTCCCTCCTCCTCGCCTTCGTCCTTCTCCTTTTTCTCTCCTCTTTTCCCCCCCTCCTTCTCCTTCCTCCGTCGCCTCTCTTCTCTCTCCTCTCCTCCTCCTCTCTTCTCCCTCCCCCCCCCCCCTCGTCCTCCCTCTCCCCCTCCTCCCTCCTCCTCTCCTCCCCTCCCCGCCCCTCCCCTCCTCCTCAGGAAGGCTCCCCCTTTTCCCTTTCCTCCCTTTCCCCTCCTCTCCCTCTCCTCTCCTCCACCCCTCATCTCTCCTCCTCCTCTCCTCTCTCCTCCTCCTCCTCTCCTCTCCTTCCCTTTCCCTTTCCTTCCTCTCGCCTCCGCCTCATCTCCTCCTCCTCCGCTCCTTCGGTCCTCTCCTCTCCTCTCCTCTCCTCCTCTCCTCATCTCTCCTCCTCCTCTCTCCTCTCCTCTCCTCCTCCTCCTCTTCTCCCTCTCCTCCCCTCATCCTCCCCTCTCTCCATCTCCCCCTCCCTCCTCATCCTCTCCTCTCCTCTCCTCTCCTCGCTCCTCTCCTCTCCTCTCCCCTCTCCTCTCCTCCTCCTCTCCTCTCCCTCTCCTCGCCCTCTCCACTCATCTCTCCTTCTCTCTCTCCTTCTCCTCTCCTCTCCTCTCCTCCCCTTGTTCCCTTTCCTCTCCTCGCCTCATCTCCTCTCTCCTCAACCCCTCTCTACCCACCCCCAAACCCCCCCCCCCCCCCCCCCCCCCATCAGCAGGAGGGTCCCCCTACATGAGCCTGGTCCTGCTCCAGGTTTCTTCCTGTTAAAGGGGAGTTTTTTCTGCCACTGTTGCTTGTCTGGGGTCATGGCCCTGGGATTCTGGAGAGGGTCTAGAGACCATTTTGATTGTAAAAGATGCTTTACAAATAAAGATTGATTTGATTTGCCTTTCCTGCTTGTGGGTCTTTCTTCTCTGAATTCCTTACAGTATGATCTGGCCAACCATGGACCCAGTGGATCCACAAGGGATCTTGCTTGGTGGACCATAGCAACATGTAGGCAGTGGCTGCTATGTCTACCAACTTTGCTGACCTTGACAGCAGCTCCCAGTTTCTCATGCCCCTCCATCTACCTCTCGTGGAACTCGTATGTTCCTCAAACTGTTCAGCCAGGCACCCTAGAACTCCTGACCCCAGAACACGATTCAGGAACCTGGCACTTGTTGCTCTTTCCTGTCCTAGTGTGATGCAACTGATTGATCTTTTCTGAAAGACCGGGCAAAAGTGGCCTGTCAATCGGCTGGTAAGATGAGCACAAGAGTGGGGAACCGCAGCTGGGGATGCTGGGGCCACATCTTCTGAGGAGATGTGGAAGGTCTTTGATCAGTCCAAACAGGGAAGAGAGTCAGCTTGGGAGATGTTGCAAATTTAGCAATGTAAAGGTTCAGGGTCCCCCCTTCATTATATCAGGACCATCAACCCAGACAAGGGGCTTAGACCCTCTTGCGTATGGGACACTGTCTCCAAGGGGCAGGAGGGACACAGCTGGGAACGTGACTTTGAACAGTTTCCTGGGACAGTCAGCTGTTGGACATATCACTCTGAAGACGGGTGAAGCTGCGACTGAAAGTTGTCAGCAGGCAAGACGACGGCTTTATTTTGCTCCACGCGTCTGAAAAGCTCGAGGAGATTTGTTTGTGGATTTTAAGGTCCCAGAAAATAGAGATTTCACCATCTTTTTTTTTCCCATGATGCACTGAGAAAGAATTGGGAGGCTTTATAAGATGAAAATGTTTCAGTTGTGAGCCCATAAGAAAATAAGCCCAATTATTCACAAGCTCAAATGATCAAACTATTCAACAATTAGGAACGTAAATTGGTGGGAGCGGCGTGGCATGAGCGTTAAGGAAACTCAAAGTGTGCTGAGGCTGATGGGAACTCTGTCAGCGAGTCATTCCTCAGTGAACTTTGGGTTAGAACTAACCCAACCCTAACCCAGACTGAGCAATGCCAGGAATGTGATGCCACCCAGCTGCAGCTGTTGACATTTCTAAAAAGCTCAGCAGCATCATGGCGGGCTGCTGGACGCAGCAGGAAGTCCTTGCAAGGGTCCAGAGGGAAGGTGACTCAGCAGAATCATGGCTGGCTGCTGGAGCGCAGCAGGAAGTCCTTGCAAGGGTCCAGAGGGAAGGTGACTCAGCAGAATCATGGCGGGCTGCTGGAGCGCAGCAGGAAGTCCTTGCAAGGGGTCCAGAGGGAAGGTGACTCAGCAGAATCATGGCGGGCTGCTGGAGCGCAGCAGGAAGTCCTTGCAAGGTCCAGAGGGAAGGGACTCAGCAGCATCATGGCGGCTGCTGGAGCGCAGCAGAAGTCCTTGCAAGGGTCCGAGGAAGGTGACTCAGCAGAATCATGGCGGCTGCTGGGCGCAGCAGAAGTCCTTGCAAGGGTCCAGAGGGAAGGTGACTCAGCAGAATCAGGCGGGCTGCTGGAGCGCAGCAGGAAGTCCTTGCAAGGGTCCAGAGGAAGGTGACTCAGCAGAATCATGGCGGGCTGCTGGAGCGCAGCAGGAAGTCCTTGCAAGGTCCAGAGGGAAGGTGACTCAGCAGAATCATGGCGGGCTGCTGGAGCGCAGCAGGAAGTCCTTGCAAGGGTCCAGAGGGAAGGTGACTCAGCAGAATCATGGCGGGCTGCTGGAGCGCAGAGGAAGTCCTTGCAGGGTCCAGAGGGAAGTTGACTCAGCAGAATCATGGCGGGCTGCTGGAGCGCACAGAAGTCCTTGCAAGGGTCCAGAGGGAAGGTGACTCAGCAGAATCATGGCGGGCTGCTGGAGCGCAGCAGGAAGTCCTTGCAAGGGTCCAGAGGGAAGGTGACTCAGCAGAATCATGGCGGGCTGCTGGAGCGCAAGGAAGTCCTTGCAAGGGTCCAGAGGGAAGGTGACTCAGCAGAATCATGGCGGGCTGCTGGAGCGCAGCAGGAAGTCCTTGCAAGGGTCCAGAGGGAAGGTGACTCAGCAAATCATGGCGGGCTGCTGGAGCGCAGCAGGAAGTCCTTGCAAGGGTCCAGAGGGAAGGTGACTCAGCAGAATCATGGCGGGCTGCTGGAGCGCAGCAGGAAGTCCTTGCAAGGGTCCAGAGGGAAGTTGACTCAGCAGAAATCATGGCGGGCTGCTGGAGCGCAGCAGGAAGTCCTTGCAAGGGTCCAGAGGGAAGGTGACTCAGCAGCATCATGGCGGGCTGCTGGAGCGCAGCAGGAAGTCCTTGCAAGGGTCCAGAGGGAAGGTGACTCAGCAGAGATCATGGCGGGCTGCTGGAGCGCAGCAGGAAGTCCTTGCAAGGGTCCAGAGGGAAGGTGACTCAGCAGAATCATGGCGGGCTGCTGGAGCGCAGCAGGAAGTCCTTGCAAGGGTCCAGAGGGAAGGTGACTCAGCAGAATCATGGCGGGCTGCTGGAGCGCAGCAGGAAGTCCTTGCAAGGGTCCAGAGGGAAGGTGACTCAGCAGAATCATGGCGGGCTGCTGGAGCGCAGCAGGAAGTCCTTGCAAGGGTCCAGAGGGAAGGTGACTCAGCAGAATCATGGCGGGCTGCTGGAGCGCAGCAGGAAGTCCTTGCAAGGGTCCAGAGGGAAGGTGACTCAGCAGAATCATGGCGGGCTGCTGGAGCGCAGCAGGAAGTCCTTGCAAGGGTCCAGAGGGAAGGTGACTCAGCAGAATCATGGCGGGCTGCTGGAGCGCAGCAGGAAGTCCTTGCAAGGGTCCAGAGGGAAGGTGACTCAGCAGAATCATGGCGGGCTGCTGGAGCGCAGCAGGAAGTCCTTGCAAGGGTCCAGAGGGAAGGTGACTCAGCAGATCATGGCGGGCTGCTGGAGCGCAGCAGGAAGTCCTTGCAAGGGTCCAGAGGGAAGGTGACTCAGCAGAATCATGGCGGGCTGCTGGAGCGCAGCAGGAAGTCCTTGCAAGGGTCCAGAGGAAGGTGACTCAGCAGAATCATGGCGGGCTGCTGGAGCGCAGCAGGAAGTCCTTGCAAGGGTCCAGAGGGAAGGTGACTCAGCAGAATCATGGTGGGCTGCTGGAGCGCAGCAGGAAGTCCTTGCAAGGGTCCAGAGGGAAGGTACTCAGCAAATCATGGCGGGCTGCTGGAGCGCAGCAGGAAGTCCTTGCAAGGGTCCAGAGGGAAGGTTCTCAGCAGAATCATGGTGGGCTGCTGGAGCGCAGCAGGAAGTCCTTGCAAGGGTCCAGAGGGAAGGTGACTCAGCAGAGACATTGCTGCCACCAGGACCTTTTCTCAGCCCTGACGATGGGAGCCGCTGAGGAGGGGGAAGATGACCCCCCAGACACGCAGAGCTGCCTCCTCTTTGACACACTGGGTTCACTTTCTATTCTTTCCCGTCCTCTTTACCTTTTGATGCCTTCTTTGTGTGCAGGCTGTGGGAAAGTTTCGGAAATGATGTCACCCTCAACCGGCGACCCCCCACTGCTAACGCCACTCACCCCCACCCTTCATGCTGTCTTCCTGTGAAGAGTCCCCTATTCCACATCCTGTGCAGACCAGGACCGGGACCGGGACCCGACTGGACCTTGATTCAGACTTAAAATCAGCTCGTCAGATCTCAGCTGGAGGAAATGTTGTGGGGAAAAATGACCAGGAATTAATGGAAAACCAGAAGAGCATTGAAAGTTTTGACGTATAAAACACATTTGTGAGGTATTGCTTAATGCATTTATGTTCTTGTAAAATATGTTCAAATATGGTCACATGAAACTGGTCCTGAAACGTTGAATCTGTCAAGAGCATCCAAATAATTAAAGTTATCTGTAAATAAGTGAATACCTTTCAAAGGGTTTTCTTTCAGAATAAATCATTTAAAGAATGAGCTGAAGTTTTATATTTCAGAAACACTCCGGTACACGTGTGTCTACTCTAACCCTAAAATGCAGGCTGAAGATTATTGGGAATTTAAACTGGATGTCTTTTATTCTGCTCTTTGTTTAATTCAGTACAGTGTTGTGAAACTTTATAACCGAATTCTGAAATATTCATCCAACGTTGAGAGAATTAACTTTTACTTACCTTCAATATGAACTGTCAGCTGATTACTGCCATCTATCGGTCATTGAGGTACCTACACGTTTCAGTTTATTACTATTTACTTTCATTGCTGGACATGATACTGAGAAAAAATATTATAGGAGTTTTCTTCAAAAATTTTACTTTTACCTAATGTTTTATATACTTTCATTTAGTTTTATACACTAATGTTGAAGACATCAAAATGTGTAAAAGACTTGATCACATGTTTTAATATTTTTAGGTAAACAATTTTACATGATCCTGTATGTGGACAAGAAGCATATTGACATCGATATTAGTCCTTAAATAAGTACGCAGGGACCAGTTGAAGGGTCTGCAAGAGGTCCTCTGCTTCTAATTCTTATATACATTTTGTGTTAATATACAAAAACATATGAAGGAAATAGACTCAAATGTATAAAAACAGATAAATACTATAAACACAGTAAATTTCAACTACATGCCGTTTAACCACACCGTCGTGTCGAGATAGAAATGAAACTCAATTTTTTTTTTTTTTTATGTTCAAAAGCCAGTCATATTTAGAAAATGTCAAAGGTCAACGTGAGGGAAAGTCCAGATGTGCCTGTGTTATCAGATTTTCTGGACAAAAAATAATTTGAACACTTACACAATTCAAAAGTTCTGTTGCCCTCTGGTGGTCATACCCTACGGCGCAGTTAGCATGAGAATTTGTATGCGTGTACGTTCATGTTCTCTCTTCACTTTTTATGGGAGCCAATCATAACTTTGGATACAAAGTTGACGATAGCGCTGGCCGGCTGCTCAGGGTCGTGTTCGGCGAACAGATGGCACATGTTTTCCGTCTCGCTCTGATCTTTCCTGGCTACAAATCCAAAGAGCCTGGAGGACGAGCACAGAGGTGGACATGAGTATCTGTCCTCTGAGTGACAAGAGACATGAATGATCCCTAAACCCCTAACCATAAACCCTAAACCCTAAACCCCTAACCCCTAACCCTAAACGTAACCCCTAACCCTAAACCCCTAAACCTAAACCCCTAAACCCTAACCCTAAACCCTAAACCCTAACCCCTAACCCTAAACCCTAAACCCCTAAACCCTAACCCTAAACCCTAAACCCTAAACCCTAAACCCTAACCCCTAACCCTAAACCCTAAACCCCTAACCCCTAACCCCCTAACCCCTAAACCCCTAAACCTAAACCCCTAAACCCTAACCCTAAACGTAACCCCTAACCATAAACCCTAACCTAAACCCTAACCATAAACCCCTAACCCCCCTAACCCTAACCCCTAACCCCCTAACCCTAAACCCCTAAACCTAAACCCCTAAACCCTAACCCTAAACGTAACTTGCTTGGTGGACCATAGCAACATGTAGCAGTGGCTGCTATGTCTACCAACTTTGCTGACCTTGACAGCAGCTCCCAGTTTCTCATGCCCCTCCATCTACCTCTCGTGGAACTCGTTATGTTCCTCAACTGTTCAGCCAGGCCACCCTAGAACTCCTGACCCCAGAACACGATTCAGGAACCTGGCACTTGTTGCTCTTTCCTGTCCTAGTGTGATGCAACTGATTGATCTTTTCTGAAAGACCAGGCAAAAGTGGCCTGTCAATCGGCTGGTAAGATGAGCACAAGAGTGGGGAACCGCAGCTGGGGATGCTGGGGCCACATCTTCTGAGGAGATGTGGAAGGTCTTTGATCAGTCCAACAGGGAAGAGAGTCAGCTTGGGAGATGTTGCAAATTTAGCAATGTAAAGGTTCAGGGTCCCCCCTTCATTATATCAGGACCATCAACCCAGACAAGGGGGCTTAGACCCTCTTGCGTATGGGACGCTGTCTCCAAGGGGCAGGAGGGACACAGCTGGGAACGTGACTTTGAACAGTTTCCTGGGACAGTCAGCTGTGGACATATCACTCTGAAGACGGGTGAAGCTGCGACTGAAAGTTGTCAGCAGGCAAGACGACGGCTTTATTTTGCTCCACGCGTCTGAAAAGCTCGAGGAGATTTGTTTGTGGATTTTAAGGTCCCAGAAAATAGAGATTTCACCATCTTTTTTTTCCCATGATGCACTGAGAAAGAATTGGGAGGCTTTATAAGATGAAAATGTTTCAGTTGTGAGCCCATAAGAAAATAAGCCCAAATATTCACAAGCTCAAATGATCAAACTATTCAACAATTAGGAACGTAAATTGGTGGGAGCGGCGTGGCATGAGCGTTAAGGAAACTCAAAGTGTGCTGAGGCTGATGGGAACTCTGTCAGCGAGTCATTCCTCAGTGAACTTTGGGTTAGAACTAACCCAACCCTAACCCAGATGAGCAATGCCAGGAATGTGATGCCACCCAGCTGCAGCTGTTGACATTTCTAAAAAGCTCAGCAGCATCATGGCGGGCTGCTGGAGCGCAGCAGGAAGTCCTTGCAAGGGTCCAGAGGGAAGGTGACTCAGCAGAATCATGGCGGGCTGCTGGAGCGCAGCAGGAAGTCCTTGCAAGGGTCCAGAGGGAAGGTGACTCAGCAGCATCATGGCGGGCTGCTGGAGCGCAGCAGGAAGTCCTTGCAAGGGTCCAGAGGGAAGGTGACTCAGCAGAATCATGGCGGGCTGCTGGAGCGCAGCAGGAAGTCCTTGCAAGGGTCCAGAGGGAAGGTGACTCAGCAGAATCATGGCGGGCTGCTGGAGCGCAGCAGGAAGTCCTTGCAAGGGTCCAGAGGGAAGGTGACTCAGCAGAATCATGGCGGGCTGCTGGAGCGCAGCAGGAAGTCCTTGCAAGGGTCCAGAGGGAAGGTGACTCAGCAGAATCATGGCGGGCTGCTGGAGCGCAGCAGGAAGTCCTTGCAAGGGTCCAGAGGGAAGGTGACTCAGCAGAATCATGGCGGGCTGCTGGAGCGCAGCAGGAAGTCCTTGCAAGGGTCCAGAGGGAAGGTGACTCAGCAGAATCATGGCGGGCTGCTGGAGCGCAGCAGGAAGTCCTTGCAAGGGTCCAGAGGGAAGGTGACTCAGCAGCATCATGGCGGGCTGCTGGAGCGCGCAGGAAGTCCTTGCAAGGGTCCAGAGGGAAGGTGACTCAGCAGAATCATGGCGGGCTGCTGGAGCGCAGCAGGAAGTCCTTGCAAGGGTCCAGAGGGAAGGTGACTCAGCAGCATCATGGCGGGCTGCTGGAGCGCAGCAGGAAGTCCTTGCAAGGGTCCAGAGGGAAGGTGACTCAGCAGAATCATGGCGGGCTGCTGGAGCGCAGCAGGAAGTCCTTGCAAGGGTCCAGAGGGAAGGTGACTCAGCAGAATCATGGCGGGCTGCTGGAGCGCAGCAGGAAGTCCTTGCAAGGGTCCAGAGGGAAGGTGACTCAGCAGAATCATGGCGGGCTGCTGGAGCGCAGCAGGAAGTCCTTGCAAGGGTCCAGAGGGAAGGTGACTCAGCAGAGACATTGCTGCCACCAGGACCTTTTCTCAGCCCTGACGATGGGAGCCGCTGAGGAGGGGGAAGATGACCCCCCCAGACACGCAGAGCTGCCTCCTCTTTGACACACTGGGTTCACTTTCTATTCTTTCCCGTCCTCTTTACCTTTTGATGCCTTCTTTGTGTGCAGGCTGTGGGAAAGTTTCGGAAATGATGTCACCCTCAACCGGCGACCCCCCACTGCTAACGCCACTCACCCCCACCCTTCATGCTGTCTTCCTGTGAAGAGTCCCCTATTCCACATCCTGTGCAGGACCAGGACCGGGACCGGGACCCGACTGGACCTTGATTCAGACTTAAAATCAGCTCGTCAGATCTCAGCTGGAGGAAATGTTGTGGGGAAAAATGACCAGGAATTAATGGAAAACCAGAAGAGCATTGAAAGTTTTGACGTATAAAACACATTTGTGAGGTATTGCTTAATGCATTTATGTTCTTGTAAAATATGTTCAAATATGGTCACATGAAACTGGTCCTGAAACGTTGAATCTGTCAAGAGCATCCAAATAATTAAAGTTATCTGTAAATAAGTGAATACCTTTCAAAGGGTTTTCTTTCAGAATAAATCATTTAAAGAATGAGCTGAAGTTTTATATTTCAGAAACACTCCGTACACGTGTGTCTACTCTAACCCTAAAATGCAGGCTGAAGATTATTGGGAATTTAAACTGGATGTCTTTTATTCTG
>NC_079526.1:16444149-16446649 GCF_003711565.1 Takifugu flavidus | reverse complement strand
CCAGAGAGCAGAAGATGACGGTACTGACGGCGTAATGTCTCCGGAAGAACAACCTGCAGGAGGACAGTTGCTGTCAAGCGTGTGTGTGTGTGTGTGTGTGTGTGTGTGTGTGTGTGTGTTGTGTGTGTGTGTGTGTGTGTGTGTGTGTGTGAAACCTCACTTCCTCTGGTTGTCCGTTAGCGTGATCCCCTGAGCCGACACCTTAAAGTGAACAACAGTAGATTGTGGCGGCGGGTCCATGGAGATGGTCAGTGTGGTGGCCTTCTGAACCGCCTGGTGTCCCGTCAGGGACTCCAGCGCCACAGAGCCCAGGTACCAGACGTTGCACGCCGCTCCCTGCCTGAGGAGTTCAGCTGCCGAGTTCGCCGCCGTCACTGAAGGTTTTTCATTCAGGTCCAACATCGGATCTACATGACAGAAACCTGGTGACACCATGGCAAAAGCGAGTACTGTATAATGCACACACACACACACACACACACACACACACACACACACCACACACACACACACACACACACACACACACACACACACACCTCTGTCAGGCAGGATGAGTTTGCAAGGCAGAGCCAGCGGGGTGATGGAGTGTTGACAGACCAGAGCTGTCAGACTTCCTGTCAGAAACGTTACAAATATTTTAAAGTTGAAAAAGAAACTCCCCATTCTGTCCAGCGGGGGGCAGCACACAATAAAAAATGGCTTCATTTCTATGAGCGTGTGTGTGTGTGTGTGTGTGTGAGTGTGTGTGTGTGTGTGTGTGTGTGTGTGTGTGTGTGTGTCACTGGCCTAACTGCGGTTTGAGTATTTTTACTGGTTCAAAACGTTTTTGGGTGTTTTCTCTTTTCGTTCCTTACAGATTTGGATGGAGGGATGAGAACGAGATAGTTATAAATAGAATCATGTGTTTTGCTGTATTTCTGTAGAGTCAAACTAGTAAAAATGCTGTGATTTCTCCAGCTATTTTCATACATATCCAATGTGAGCTGATATTAAAATCCAGTCCCAGTTACTGGTCATGAAAGTTGTGTTGGTCTCACCGAAATAGGGCTCGTTGGGGCAGCCTTTGAGCCGAACCCCCCTCTGTGTGCACTCGATCAGGAAGTGTCTCACCAGCTCGCTGGCCAGATCGCCCCCTGCAGAGGAACAGGAACTACTTTACAGACATTTATTGACTCTAGAGTCCACCTGAAGATGAAAGAGCAGCCCACCCTTTTTACTCTGCTGTAAAACAGAGGGAGGAGGTGTAGCGACCTTCATGGCCAAACCGTACGCCCCCCGGAACGAATGGCTGTCCCTGACGATGAAGGCTCCCGGCTCTTTGTCCTTCAGAACTGCGATGGCTATCACACAGTCGAAGTTTAAATCACCATGTTTGGCACAAGAGAGCATTTTAACAAGTACCTTGGTCTCTGGAGATGTCAGGCTTGTACCAGAACTTTGAGGTGTCCTGCACAAACTTCACGGCTTCCGTTTTGCTGCCAAAATCTAGTGGAAAGATCAAATGTTTGATGTTGCTCAAACGTTATCCGATCGTAATTTGAATATTTCAGTCAAAACTCCAATGAAAGGAGCTTATTCGTGAGCTCATTCTCTGGACCTTCTACCTGCTCCAGGTGATGGGACTCCACTGACTCCTCTGGGGGAGTCAGGACTCATGGGGGAGGAGAAGGGGAGGCTGCTGCTGCTGTGAGGACTTGAAGACCCACTCAGAGAAGGTGAGTGGGAGAGAAGCTCTCTACTCTCACTGCCTCTCCTCTTTTCAGGGAGCACTGGGGGGGGGCCCTTTTGCCCCACGCCGAGGTTCAGGCCTTTGAGGTCCTCCACGGCCTCCAGCAGGCTGTGCTCCAGGCTGCCGTTCCCCAGCAACAACAAGGGCAAGTCTGTGCTATTCATCTCCCTGTGCAACCCCAGACCTCTAGTCAGGCCTCTGAAGGCCCCCCGGGGAGAGCTGCTGGCATTAGGGGTGCTGACGGAAAGAAGAGGAGACGACTGGGGGGTTGGAATCCGGTCATGCCACGAAGGGGGGGTGGCACTGCAGGCGAGAACAAAGTTTTAAAAGCACCCACAAATTTCTGAGCAAAAGTTTCAAGAGCTGTATGTGGGAGGACCTACCTGTCTGTGGGTGGGACGGAACTTTCTGATGACACCGAACACATGGACCCAAGGCTCCTCTGACGGGGGCCAGGGGCGACTTCTGCTCCGAGCAGGCCTCCCTCTGTGGATCCACTGTGGTTAGGGCTGTCCAGAAAACTCCTGGAGTCTGAAAAAACCCACCAATCCTCTCAAATCCGCCCATAAATCCGCCCATAAATCAGCAGACTTCCTGTTGTCAGTGGGATTATACCAACATCATTGTGAAGCAGCGGGGAGGAACCTAACTGGCCGCCTGTTTCAGGACTATCTGACATGAAGCTGGAAGGTGTTGCATGCTTGTGAGGGCTGGTGTCACACAGCAGTTTATGGAGTAATTCCAAGGACCAGATTACAGCTCAAACCA
>NC_079526.1:16401649-16439149 GCF_003711565.1 Takifugu flavidus | reverse complement strand
TGCACGAGGCTGTTTTGAAATGATCCTGGCCCAGCACACATCCAAAGGCTGGACCTGGAAAATGAGCCGGCACCATGAGGATGTGAGGCTCCAGACGGGTCCAGGTCCAGCTCCTAACACAGAACACAGACCAGCGTTCTGAGCTCCAGAAGACGTTGGTGTTTTGATCAGGAGCAGGTTAAAGATGAAGGTGAGGGTTGGACCATGACACCCGTGACGCACATTCTTGTTTATTTTATGGATGTTTGTTCAGGGGTGATGCAGTGCTGTCCCAACTGTTCCCTTTTTTATTACCAATTCTGGAATGACTGACTTGGTTTGGGACAGTTTGATTCATTCCAGGATGGTTTTGTTTACAGATAATAAGCTGAGTGTTATATGTCATCTGTTGGATGGTCACATGACCAAGAGAAACGGTTGATACAAAGCGTTAATGTCAAAAGAAATAAAGGAATTTGCACATCCAAACGTCCCTTTTATTGTGTCTGTTGGAGTTCTTGTGACCCACCCAAACCCTACCTGACTTGTGGAGCAGCTCGGGCTGTAGGTGGGGGAACTCCCCCGTCCCGGACTGCTGAGACCAGCATAGTCCACCAGCTCGCTGAGCTGCTTCTGCCGCCTCCAACCTGGAGATAATGAGAGGAATGATGCAGACAGATCAGAATCTGGAAATAATCAAAGAATCAGAATGTGGACAGGTGTGGAATGTAGGCAGGTACGTCTGCTCCTGTCTCCAGCCACAACATTTGTTGGACCAGGAGCCAAGAAGAAGTGGTGACACGTTGGTGTTGGGCTTTAGGGTCAGGGTCAGGGTCAGGGTCAGGGTCAGGGTTAGGGTCAGGGTCAGGGTCAGGGTCAGGTTAGGGTCAGGGTCAGGGTCAGGGTTAGGAGTTAGGGTGAGGGTCAGGGTCAGGGTCAGGGTCAGGGTCAGGTTAGGGTTAGGGTCAGGGTCAGGGTCAGGGTTAGGAGTTAGGGTGAGGGTCAGGGTCAGGGTCAGGGTCAGGGTCAGGGTCAGGGTCAGGGTCAGGGTCAGGGTCAGGGTCAGGGTCAGGGTCAGGGTTAGGGTCAGGGTCAGGGTTAGGAGTTAGGGTCAGGGTTAGGAGTTAGGGTGAGGGTCAGGTCAGGGTCAGGGTCAGGGTCAGGGTTAGGGTTAGGGTTAGTGGTTAGGGTTAGGGTTAGGGTTAGGAGTTAGGGTCAGGGTTAGAGTTAGGGTCAGGTTAGAGTTAGGGTCAGGGTCAGGGTCAGGGTCAGGGTCAGGGTCAGGGTCAGGGTTAGGAGTTAGGGTCAGGGTTAGGAGTTAGGGTGAGGGTCAGGGTCAGGGTCAGGTCAGGGTCAGGGTTAGGGTTAGGGTTAGTGGTTAGGGTTAGTGGTTAGGGTTAGGGTTAGGGTTAGGAGTTAGGGTCAGGGTTAGGAGTTAGGGTCAGGGTTAGAGTTAGGGTCAGGGTCAGGGTTAGAGTTAGGGTCAGGGTCAGGGTCAGGGTTAGGGTTAGGGTTAGGGTCAGGGTCAGGGTCAGGGTCAGGGTCAGGGTTAGGAGTTAGGAGTGAAATGGGACTAAAGTTAAACCACAACAGACGCTGAACGCTGCCTTGTTTTATTTGCATGGAATCCACCTCAAATCCTGACAACAGGAAACAGTAGGAACCTGACGTACAAAAACGAGGGGTCAAAGGTTAACTGGCCGCAGTAACCGTGCACGGTGCACGGCCGTAGGCCACCAGTGATTCTGGAGCGTCGGCTTCAGTCAGCTGCTGAGGAGCTCCAGTCTGAGCTGGGGTCACCCTCGGGAATCTGTGCAGGAATGCCAACATTCCTCCTCCTCTCGGCACACGACAGTTTTCCTGCGCCGCAGGTGTAAAGTGAGACGGCTGCTTCCTCTCAGAGTCCCAGTGCATGCTGGGAGATTCTGGGGCAGCGTGACGGACAGACACCCCAACCCTTTCCAGACGGGAGGGTAAATGTGTCAACACAGGTCAAACATGGCGAGGACGTTCCCGACCCGCTGAACCACGAGTCCTCGCCAGCTTCCAGAGGTCAGAGGCTGTTTGAGGTGTGAACAGCAACTCACCTTTGGACGGGAATAATCCGGAATATTCCCTGAACATTCCAGCACAGCTCTAGTTTAGCACGTTCCGCTCTTTCTTTGCTTCACCTGTTTGCTGCGTCTCTCCCTGGCTGATGCCGTCGGCGTGGAGGGAGGTGGAGCGGGACAGCGCTGAACAGTGGCTGGGAACCGGAACAAAGGTGGGGTCCAGGTCCAGAATGAGCTGGTTCAGCTGCATTATGGACTCGTCAGCATCAGCAGTTAAAGATGTCAAGTCGTCTTCTGGATCTGATGAGGTGTGGGGGTCATTGGCGGGCTCCTTCTCGGCCCCCCTCTGCACCGCCTCCCTCCCATGTTCTTCCCTGTAGATCCAGGAGTCAGGAAGGTTCTGGAGGACGGAGCCAATGCTGCTGGAGCTCAGCACTTCTGCTGCTTCCTGCTCATCACCTAAACTCTCGCTCTGGCGCTCACGCGATGGCGCTGCTCTGCTGAGGGCGGCCCCCAGGCCTGAGTCCACCGCCACCGCGTCTCCTCCTCGGCCCTGGGCAGCAAGTTCCGTCATGACCTCCAGAAGAGGCAGCGCGATCTCAAAGTCCAGCCCCCCCGTGTGGGTCGGCCCCCTCCTCCGGCCCTGTGAAGCCACTGAGAGACCCGAGTCGCTGCTGGCAGATGGCGTCCGGTCACCGAGGCTGCCAGACGTGTCGTCCTCACAACTCCGCTTCAGCAGATCACAAGGCTCCGGGTTCAGGAAG
This sequence comes from Takifugu flavidus, assembly GCF_003711565.1. Taxonomy (NCBI): domain Eukaryota; kingdom Metazoa; phylum Chordata; class Actinopteri; order Tetraodontiformes; family Tetraodontidae; genus Takifugu; species Takifugu flavidus. The sequence goes on along the minus strand of NC_079526.1, from coordinate 16,436,355 downwards.
TGTGAGTCTGAGAGGACAAACGGTGGGTCAGGAAAGGGCTGTGATCCAGGGTTACACACACTTCACCCTCCACCATCAGTACGACACACTGGATGTGTGTGTGTGCACACACACACACCACACACTCACTCTCTCTCTCCACACACACACCACACACCCTAACCTGACCCTAATCCTGACCCTGACCCTAACCCTGACCCTAACCCTAATCATGACCCTGACTCTAACCCTAATCCTGACCCTAACCCTAATCCTGACCCTAACCCTGACCCTGACCCTGACCCTAATCCTGACCCTAACCCTAACCCTGACCCTAACCCTGACCCTAACCCTAATCCTGACCCTAACCCTGACCCTAACCCCAATCCTGACCCTAATCCTGACCCTAACCCTGACCCTGACCCTGACCCTAACCCTGACCCCCTGACCCTGACCCTAACTCTAACCCTGACTCTAACCCTGACCCTGACCCTGACTCTAACCCTGACTCTAACCCTGACCCTAACCCTGACCCTGACCCTGACCCTGACCCTGACTCTAACCCTGACCCTAACCCTGACTCTAACCCTGACTCTAACCCTGACCTAACCCTGACCCTGACCCTGACCCTGACCCTGACCCTCACTCACCAGATCCAGGTCTTCCTGCAGCCCACTATGAAGCACTAACGTCACTAAAGTGAATCATCCCATAATCCAGTAGAGACCAACAGTCTTGGGGAGTTTGGGTCCAAACCTGAGCATCATTCATGCGTTCACAATGACAAAATGAAGTAATAAACTCTGAATTTCAGTTTGTTGTGGATGGATTCAAGCCACCTTCTGACCTTTGACACGAGCGTTACTTTTTTAAACTTTATTAAAACACAAAAACAAGTCACATCTTCCAGGTAATGATAGAGAATTCTCTGTAAATCAATCCTGAAGGTGCCTCATCAACATTTACGCACCAGCGGGTGGAAGCAGAAGGACGAGAGGGTGGAGGTTCACCAAGGTGAGGCTCACCTGTGCGAGGGCTCGTGTTCCGTCTGACCGCCGGGTCCAGCGGTCCAGCGGGTCCAGCGGGTCCAGCGGGTCCAGCGAGTCCAGCGGGTCCAGCGGTCACAGCGGCTGCTGCTCCACAACTCTGTGCCTGCTCGCAACACACGGAGACAAAGAGGCAGCAGTGGTGAACAACACACACACACACACACACACACACACCACACACACACACACACACACACACACACACCACACGAACAGCTGATTCCAGATTTTTTTAAAAATATCTTAGATCTGCTGTGAGCGCTTCTGTTTTGTTTGGCTTCAGTTCTATGAATGTGCGTGTGTGTGGGTGTGGGGGGGGGTGCGTGTGTGTGTGTGTGTGTGTGTGTGTGTGTGTGTGTGTGTGTGTGTGCGTGTGCCGTATCTCCCATCTGAATTCCTGTCTGATGTGTGTGTGATAAGCGGGTGTTTTGCTTCCTGTCGGGAGGCCGGGGGGGTGCCGGTGGGGGTGGGGTGACGGGGCTCTCTGAACGGGCTCAATAGCGCCCCCGCCTGGTTCACATCAGTGTGTTCAACAAAATAAATCGCTCAGAAGTTATTTGTGCATTATCTTGGTTAATAAGAAACATATAAAACGCACTAATCCTAAACATTACTCTCAGTCTTTTAGAAGGTTACTTTTTTTTAATTTGAGGCGTTAATAATAATAATAATAATTACATTTAGGTCATACTGAAGTATTACACTAATACTTTATGTAGAGTAACAAACTGGTACGAGCCACAACTTTTGTGGTTTTCAACCCAAGTTAAACAGCCCAAAAGTGAATAATATCATAGTTATTACTGTCATTATACATTAGACATCCATGCACCATACTTATTACTATACGATCTGCCGCTCTTTTACAGGCTGTCTCGCTAATCTTCATCTCCAATCAAAGAAAATGGGAGAACAATAAAACTACGACTGCTTTGTGTCAGATGATCCACCTTTGATCTTTTCAGGGCTGTCAGACAGCAACACTTCCACTTTCCCATCTTCTGGAAAGTTGGGATCTGGAATATGAACAAACAGACTGAGAGAGCTGAATGTTAGCTTAGCGGGCTAGCATGTGTGTATTTCTCAGCTGCTTTGGCTGATAACGAGTCCAAGGTTAGTTGTCTGGGGATGATTTACAGCGGAGAAGCTGGCAGGTTTATCAGCCCCACATGGTCAGCCACACGTCGTTGGCAGCAGCTCATAAATACCTTCACTGGCACAGTCCAGGTCTGGCTTCAGGAACGTCAGGGCGTGTCTGCTCACGAGGCCCATGTGGAACTGAAGACGGAAGAGGGCTCGACCGCTGCCTGAATGGCTGTTTTCCATATAACAAATCACCTAGGATCCAAAATGCAAACATTTTCTGTTTTTTCTGTTAATCAACATAAAGATGGACACACTGTAGGTTCACTTCCTCTTTAGCCAGGACTGCTTCCTGTTTGGTTCTTCATTTCTACATTTAGTTTAGTCTCTCCTGATTTTGGGTTCTCTACTACCCTTCCTCGACCTTCCTGTGCCCGAGGAGCTGGTTTAGAGCTTGTTTGACCTGCTGGCTCCTATTAAATGTACATGAAAAACCAAAGATGGTGTCTTGATAACCATATACCACAGTCCAATATGGGCTTAGTCTGGAAAAGTGGGTTTTTTCAATCTTTTAGCAAACAAGACAAGTTGACCAACACAACATTTGTGTGTAACGTATCTATCATCTATAGGGTGTCTCTTTGCTTCTGTCTGGAGACACCCTGTAGATTCTATAGGGTGTCTCTTTGCTTCTGTCTAGAGACGCCCTATAGATTCTATAGGGTGTCTCTTTGCTTCTGTCTAGAGACACCCTATAGATTCTATAGGGTGTCTCTTTGCTTCTGTCTAGAGACACCCTGTAGATTCTATAGGGTGTCTCTTTGCTTCTGTCTAGAGACACCCTGTAGATTCTATAGGGTGTCTCTTTGCTTCTGTCTAGAGACGCCCTATAGATTCTATAGGGTGTCTCTTTGCTTGGTGCAGCACCAGGACTCACCAGGACGTCACCCTGCAGCAGCCGAGCCGGCCGGAGCTCAAAGCGGAGCTGGTCCGTCGGGGGGGCACTGACGGGACTGTGAACACCAACAGCATCAGCACCGTTCAGCCTCCAGCACCAGACATTCTCATCACTTACTGGACTGCAGATGTGCAGACAGCCTGGGAACCCTGGTAGATCCTCAGGAACAGTCCACACTCTGGAAGACAACAGTTCAGCGGTTCAGGTTCAACTCCAGGGCCTGAAACGTGACCCCCCACCACCCACGCCGTCCCCTCACCTCCATCCAGCCTTAATCTGGGGAGGCCGTGAAGAACGACACAGAAGAGGAACAATGGAGATGGACTCACCTTCAACCCCCCCTTTAATATGCTCCTGACCAACCACACATACCTGCAGAAGAACACAACGCACACACACACACACACACACCACACACACACACACACACACACACAGTCATATGATCTGAAATCATCCTCCTGCGTGCGTCTTACCGTTTCTGGGAGGGGGTCATCAGAGCGGACAGTTTGTTACTGTAGAACCTCCTCATGGCAAAGTGGTCCAGAGAAAGGTCTGCACTGAGAGAGGAGGGGGGTCAGGGGACGACTCAGGTGTCCTAAACCTCCTCATCAGCTCAGTGATGAAGGCTGGGTCACATGACCCCTTCAGTTCTAACAGGACTGGCTGAGATGATCAGTTCATTGATAACCCGCCCATCTATCCCCTCTCTTCCAGTGTAACCAGTTGGTCACCCTTTCTAGTTAAGCTTGCTGCTGCCCCCCGTCCCGCTGGCTCTGGGCCCGCTGGCTCTGGGCCCGCTGGCTCTGGGCCTGCTGGAGTGCTTCACCCTCATGTTGCTGCAGCAGTTACCTGTTCAACATGCTGCTGAAGTCGATGTAAGAGGCCACCAGAACTGCCAGCTGACCTTTGCCCCCCTGTGGAGAACCATCACAGGATCAGTGTCAACAAACCCCTCTGTGTGTGTGTGTGTGTGTGTGTGCGTGTGTGTGTGTGTGTGTGTACCCTGCAGTGTAACACCACCACTCGTCTAGGATGTGTCTGGAGCCACTTCTCCATAGATGAGCACACGCTGAAGATCTGGTCCAGATTTGGAGCCAAATGGTCCAACCAGCCGGTGTCCAGCACCTGGAGGAGGGGGGAGACCTGGCGTAAGTGTCCTTCACGCTCCACCGGGGTTCTCCACCGGGGTTCTCCACCGGGTTCTTCACCGGGGTTCTCCACCGGGGTTCTCCACCGGAGATCTCCACCGGGGTTCTCCACCGGGGTTCTCCACCGGAGATCTCCACCGGGGTTCTCCACCGTGGTTCTCCACCAGAGATCTCCACCGGGGTTCTCCACCGGGGTTCTCCACCGGGGTTCTCCACCGGGGTTCTCCACCGTGCTGCTGCAGGTTTCAGCTCCTACCTTGTGCTTTAGCCTGTTGAGGGCCTCGTTCTTCTGTGACACGTTGATGAGCTGATGAGAATTTAATCATTCATGTAAACAACCATTTTCAGGAGAGTAATTAAAGTATTGAACAAATCTTATTAAAATGATGGAACCTGTGAATGACTCCCAGGGGACTACTGTCATGCTGCCTACCTTTCGACTACATTAGATTGAAAGAGAAAGAATGAAGTGACCTTTAACCCCTCATTCCTTTTTTTGGAAAATGTCTTTTGGTTGTCAAAAATCACGTTTCACTTCAATCAAGTGGACCTTTGATCTGAGCTGTGATGCTTGTGAGATGCAGTGATTTTGCTGCGGTACGTCACCATGCAATTGTGTTGGTGTTTGGACTGCAGCATGACCAGGATCTCCTGCAGGTTCTGCTGGTACAGCGGCTCCGGGCACTCGGCGGGACACAGCACGGTGATGATGCGTTCAGTGATGTAGGTCAGATCGGTTCTCTGCGGTTCCTCCATGTGAGCGGCTGCAGGAGGTGGAGGAAGAGAGAACCCTGCAGGTCAGCAGATGTTCCACAACAAAAGGACTCTGACTCTGAAACCAGGGTGGGGTCACAAGGAGCGAGAAAGAGGAACTGAACCAAAACCCACGGGTTACGAGGCGTCACGGGATCCTGAGACCTCGTGAGGATGAGCCGCCCTAACCTGAACAGTTGGGGTTAGGGTTAGGCCCTAACCTGAACAGTTGGGGTTAGACCCTAACCCCAACTGTTCACTGTTCTGGTTAGGGCCTAACCCCACTGTTCTGGTTAGGGCCTAACCCTACTGTTCTGGTCAGGGCCTAACCCTACTGTTCTGGTTAGGGCCTAACCCCAACTATTCACTGTTCTGGTTAGGGCCTAACCCTACTGTTCTGGTTAGGGCCTAACCCCAACTATTCACTGTTCTGGTTAGGGCCTAACCCTACTGTTCTGGTTAGGGCCTAACCCCAACTATTCACTGTTCTGGTTAGGGCCTAACCCTACTGTTCGGGTTAGGGCCTAACCCCAACTATTCACTGTTCTGGTTAGGGCCTAACCCCAACTATTCACTGTTCTGGTTAGGGCCTAACCCTACTGTTCTGGTTAGGGCCTAACCCTACTGTTCTGGTTAGGGCCTAACCCTAACCCTAACCCTAACGGTGCTTCTCTCTCTGAGGATATTTTCAGTTCAAGATCGAAAATGAAAAACAAGACCAGCACCTTCTGACCTTGATCCCCGGGCTGGTACCCACAGAGGTCACCTCAGAGTAAGAAGGTCTTGGCTTCAAGTTGTCCCCCAAAACTAATCTAATCTAATTAAGCTCAGTCAGCTGGGCGGAGCCTCATCTCAAATTGTTTCCAGACAAAAAGTTTAATATCTGCATTTTTAGAAAAATATCAACTTCTTTAGACTTTAAAAAGAGAAGAGAAAAAAGTTTTTTCTCTCCTGAGAGTTGAGAAAACGATGCAACTTTTACATGTTGAGCTGTGATGCTGATTGACTCCATTTACTAACCCGAGTTACTTGAGTTAAACACAGAAGCTTAACTGTGAGCAGACTCAGGTAGGAACACATCTAGATAATATATATCTATAGTCTTCCATATATATAATGGATGTTCAGTCAGTGTTGGTGTTCCTGAGCACTGGGTTTCCATGGCAACCTATGACGATTGGTCTACATCTGAATTCACCACTTTCAGCTTTGTCACGCTTCTGCTTTTTATTTTATTTCCATTTTCCAGGAATCAGAGCGACAACTCAACTGGCCATTTGTCACACAGTTTGTACTGAAGGTATCTCTCACACACACACACGCGTGTAGACACACACACACGCACACACACACACACACACACACACACACAAACACACACACACACACAAACACACACACACAGTGCATGTGTAGGAACACTGCAGTTGCCACCCATTCTAATCTCCGCACAGCAGCCAAGTAAAGACGAGCCACCTCAGGGTTCAGAGTGAACACTAAACTGGTCACTGGGACTGGGTTAGTGAACACTAAACTGGTCACACTGGGACTGGGTTAGTGAACACTAAACTGGTCCCTGGGACTGGGTTAGTGAACACTAAACTGGTCACACTGGGACTGGGTTAGTGAACACTAAATTAGTCACTGGGACTGGGTTAGTGAACACTAAACTGGTCACTGGGACTGGGTTAGTGAACACTAAACTGGTCACACTGGGACTGGGTTAGTGAACACTAAATTAGTCACTGGGACTGGGATAGTGAACACTAAACTGGTCCCTGGGACTGGGATAGTGAACACTAAACTGGTCACTGGGACTGGGTTAGTGAACACTAAACTGGTCCCTGGGACTGGGATAGTGAACACTAAACTGGTCCCTGGGACTGGGTTAGTGAACACTAAACTGGTCACTGGGACTGGGTTAGTGAACACTAAACTGGTCCCTGGGACTGGGATAGTGAACACTAAACTGGTCCCTGGGACTGGGTTAGTGAACACTAAACTGGTCCCTGGGACTGGGTTAGTGGGAGGCCGACCTACCTTTCGCTGGTGCCGCACACAAACACCTTCGCAGCAGCACTCCGAAGCTTGAGAGTGAAAGTCTACGTGTGTCTGGTGGAAAACAAGGTGGAGACTCAACTTTGGGAGGGAGCAAGAAGGCGAGCAGCAGCGAGAGGGAGCAGGATCCACTGCCACCGTGCACTTTGCCCTCTGTTGGACCGTAAATGTGCAGCACTCAACTGAACCGAGGTTAGATTAGTCACTAGATTAGTCTGATCTCTGGGTCTGTGAACACAGGGGTGTTATTGGATTTTTCATTTCAGAGACAGAAGATCAGAGAACACTCCAAACCTTTGGAATTTTATCACTAAGCTGCTGTAATAACCTGCAGAATATATAGAGCACTTTTCACCTGCAATTTACATTTTAACTCACTGCAAAAAAAAAAAAAAGATAGCCTATTAAAGCCTATTAACCTGTTCATAGAAATGGTTGCCACAACGATCTTACCCTATAATTACCACTGTTCTCTGAATCAGTTTACAATATTGTATTTTTCAAGTAAATTGAGAAAATGTGACATAGATTATTTATATAGATGTATAGAAATACATTTAAGTCACATACAATGTGTGAATAATGTGTTATGTTTCATTCATCATATGGTAAACTGACAACCCTTATTTAAAAAGTCAGAATTAATTTCATGAGTATACATTAGGTTCAGGCTTTACCAGTAATTTACTTCACAAGATGGAGCCACAACTCCCTGATTATCTATCCAATTCAATCATCTTTATCTATATGTTGTTACTGGTTTGGTCTCTTTCTACTCACATTCTGACCAAGGTTCATGTGGGGGGACCTGCAACAGGTGGCCAGCCAGGTGAAGGGGAGGGGACCCTCACCCTAAATAAAACATAAAGGGCCTCGTACCAAAAAGATCTTTCGGTGGATAAATATGTTAATATTTTAAACTGTTAATCAAGTTCGCCATTGCGAAATCTTGGTTTGTATTGTAAGTTTGTAATTGTGGCACAGTAACTTGTGCTACATTCAGGCTTTCCTTAAAGTTGGAGTTTGTGCTTCTAAAGGGACTAAAGGGTTGACGGACCCTAACCCTTGACGGAATGTCCGTGTAGATTCTCACAACTTCCTTGACGGAAGTTACAGCGAGGTTACGGCGTCCTGCAGCCTGAACCAAACTCCAAAAGAAACCTTTCTCCGGTTCCGTGTCCGGGAATAAATATTTTGAAGCAAATATCTTTCCAAATTCCGAGCTTGAGCGCGAGCCCCGAAGGTGTCATATTTCATATCCAATGAGACCCCGCCCCCACCACCGCCGTGCTGTTGGCCGTCCTCTCGCCGCTCGCCAGCGCTCGCGCCTGCTACAAGCTTCCATGACGACCAGCTAGAAAAAAAGCATTTGGTCGCGTCCACGATCAGCCTGTTAGCACCTCCGGACGAGCTAACGGGTCGCTCGTGAAATGGGATGATGTAGCGCAATAACTGTTCGGACGAACTACGCAGTACCTTAGCATGCTAAGCTAACGCGGAGCCGTGCTCTAGAGGAGGCTGCAGCCGCGAGCTAACAGCCTAGCTTCGGCTAGCGTTCACCTGCGGGCGTTCTCGCTAACAACGGACGACGCTGTTATTAACGAACGGAATGGAAAGTGCGAAGGAAAATGAGCCCGTAGCGCTCTCAACTTTATCGGCACCTCCGCAGGGGGCACCTGGTTCAAGCGGTGATATTAATGCGGTGAAGCCGAGTGTCCTGACGCCGCTCTCCGCTGGGAAGAGAGCCTCCATCGGGGAGGATGACGGTGGAAGCGCAGAGGCGAAGCTCTTCGGGAAGGGACTCGCAGCCACCTCCCTTCTTCAGATAGCGATCAGAAACGGAATCTATCAGAACCAAGTCGGCAACGCGGCCAAAAATGGCACCGTGCCCGCGGGTAAGACAGCGAGCCTCTACGGTGGGAGCCCGGGCGGCAGCAGCGCCTCTGTCAACCCTCTGCTGGGCAGGAGGCGCCACAGGCACCGGAGGAACCTGTCGCTCGGAGCTCCGCCGACCGGCAGCTCCGCCGGACTCTCCCCCGCAGAGGCGGCCGGCCCCGCTCCCTCAGCCTCGCCGCTCAGCACCCTCAGTCTGGACAGGAGGACGTTTCTTCGGCAGAAGCAGTCCAAGCAGCTGCAGGCCTCGGACAGGACATGGGTCAGATCAGACCTCCGGCGGGGCTGTATTCACGTCCACGACTGGCTCACGCCCTCCTACCCACGGCCGGTGCTCTGCAGCGTGGACACCACCGCCAAAGAGGTGGCCGGGAGGCTGGAAGCCTGCAAAGCTGGAGCTGCGCTGAGGATGGAGGGTAGAACCTCTGCTTGGCTGGGCTCCACTGGCGATGCTACAGATCAGAAGGACGGACAGGACGATGACAGCGGCAGTCTGAGTGACGGTGTCGGGAGAGCCCGAGTGGAGGAGGCCGAGGCCCCCCCCACGCCAAACTCCTTCCCAATCTGCTGGGTGATAAAAGTGCCAGCAATTCCTCATCTGAGCTGTGTCTGAACGACATCGGAGTGGATTTGAGCGTAGCGGACTGGGTCTGCTCGGGTTCGGACATGGAGAGCAGCACCTGCGAGGACTTCAGCCCCGGGGCGTCCAGAAGCACAGAGCTCCAGGACTCCACGAGCGACGGCCTGGGGCTGGCCACGGACTCCTCTGCACCCAGCCTCAACTGTGACAGTGCCACAGAGGGACCCGACCCATTCGAGAGCTCCTCAGATGATCTGGACCTAAGCTCTTCTCCAACACTCTCAGCCCGTCAGTGTCCAGCAGACCCCAGCCAAGAGGTGGACATGCTGACCGATGTGGGACCTGGGCCCCGTGATACCTTGTCCACCGGTAAAATGGACACACCGCCCTCTAAATGCCGCAGTAGCTCCCAGACCCGGCCCGTAACCAGCCCAGGATCTGTCCCACCCGACCCGGAGACAGGGGGCAGCCGAGGTCGGACTGAGCCCATCAGCACGTGTCCCACCCCGGCTCTCTTCATCCAGTTGCACGGTGGGACTGTTCGGAGACTTGGAGATGACGAGAGGCCCCTGCAGATCCTGAACCAGTACCTCACTAACCTGGGGTACCAGGACCCCCCCAGGGTCCAGGCGGAAGGGATGAACCCTGAGATCGGCTGCCTGATTCGCTTCTACTTCGGTGAGAACGTCTAGATTTGACCTCAGACAGTTACCTGTGAGGCTGACCGGGGGGGGGGGGACGACCTGGGGGGGGACGACCTGGGGGGGGGGCGACCTGGGGGGGACGACCGGGGGGGGACCTGGCGGGAACAACCTGGGGGGACACCTGGGGAGGACAACCCGGGGGGGACCTGGCGGGAACGTGGGACGACCTGAGGGGGGGACCCCGCGGGGGACCTGGCGGGAAGGACGACCTGGGGGGGGGGACCCGGGGGGGGGACTTGGCGGGAACAACCTGGGGGGGGGACCCGGGGCTCCGATCTGCCTAGGAGCGCTCTCATTGTGCGCGCTCGTTGGGATTGTTGACAGTCGCTGTTATTGTCCCCATTGGACCCCCCAGCGCCTGTGGGGGGGGGCACAACATTATGAGGCCTGTTTGTCTTCTGCCTGTTGTTGTTGTTGTTGGTGGACAATGATCCTGTTTTAGCTGACGGGCAGCCAGAGGATGGAAACAGCCACCAACATCTGGGATGAGCACAGCTGGAGAGGCTTCTAAGCCTGTTGGACACGGCCAGGGTTAGTTAGTGCACGTGCACGTTTACTGACTCCAGCTGTTCTGTCAGTGCACGTGCACGTTTACTGACTCCAGCTGTTCTGTCAGTGCACGTGCACGTGCAGGTTTCCACACCTAAAGCGAGCTCCACCGTGCTGGGTGTGTAACAATAGAAGTCATTGTCCAGAGTGACATCAGTGCACCAACGTGCACGAGTGCTGCTCCCTCTGAGTTACCATGGAGAAATACACTGCATCTGAACACACACTGACACACACACTGACACACACACACAGACACAGACACTGACACACAGACACTGACACACACACACACACACACTGACACACACACACACTGACACACACACACTCACACACAGACACTGACACACACACACTCACACACACACTGACACACACACACTCACACACACACACACAATGTGCAGACAGCAGGAGAAAAGCCAGAGTGGTGGACCTCAGATTTCACCTGCTCAGTCTTTCAGGACTGCAGCACCCAGAGGTCACTGCTCCACCTCTCCAAGGTTAAGGACTCATCTGAACACCCCCCCCCCCACCTAAACCATCAGACACTTCTTCAGGCACTAAGAAAGTTTGGGCGGTGAGAGGAAACCATTGCTGCGTGAGGAGAGGCAGGATGTTCTCTATCGACAGTAAGGGAGGGAAGGTGTGAACCGCCTGTGTCTGAAGTCCTCAGCCCAGGACAGGGTGGATCTCTATGCTACACATTCCACATCATTGTTGAGTCTCCAGAGTGGGCTTGAGCTTCAGCATCTCGTCAGGACCGTGGTGCCTCCACATTGAGAAGACTGGAAAGATAATGTCCTGAGGGGTTGATGCTGAGGTTCTGACAGTTTTATTCAGGCTTGGTTGGGTCCATAAAAGCATCCGACCCTACAAAGTCTGAGTGACTGCAGCATGCAGATGGTGCAGGGTCTGGGTGACAGTCAGCAATGGGTGACAGTCGTTGCTGGGTGACAGTCAGCAATGGGTGACAGTCATTACGGGGTGACAGTCGTCAATGGGTGCCAGTCATCGCTGGGTGACAGTCGGCACGGGGTGACAGTCGTTGCTGGGTGACAGTTAGCAATGGGTGACAGTCAGCAATGGGTGACAGTCGTTGCTGGGTGACAGTCAGCAATGGGTGACAGTCAGCAATGGGTGACAGTTAGCAATGGGTGACAGTCGGCACAGGGTGCCGGTTGGCTCTCTACACGCCCGACCTGGCAGCAGTCAGGCTGCTGGAGCTGGAGGCTGATGGCACCGTCACACCTGAGTGGCTGCTCGCTCCAGGTGTTACAGTCACCTGACGACACGGAGACCAAGACTGAAGATTGGTCAAGAAAACATTCACTAACTGTGTGTGTGTGTCTGTCTGTCTGTCTGCCTGTCTCCCTGCCTGCCTGTCTGTCTCCCTGCCTGTCTCCCTGCCTGCCTGTCTCCCTGCCTGTCTCCCTGCCTGCCTGTCTCCCTGCCTGCCTGCCTGTCTCCCTGCCTGCCTGTCTCCCTGCCTGTCTCCCTGCCTGCCTGCCTGTCTCCCTGCCTGTCTCCCTGCCTGTCTGTCTCCCTGCCTGTCTCCCTGCCTGCCTGTCTCCCTGCCTGTCTGCCTGTCTCTCCATCCAGGAAAGCCTCGGACGGTGGGCGGCTCTGAGCGTGTGCAGCTTTCGGGGGTGTTTAACGTCCGGAAGGGGAAGCTGGCGCTGCCAGTGAGCCGCTGGTCGAGGCGTCAGGTGACCCTGAGTGGAACCTGCCTCATTGTTTCTTCTGTCAAACACGCGACCACCGGAAAGATGCACATCCTCCCACTCATCGGAGGAAAGGTACTTTTCCCAGCTTTCTCTGCTCCAGTCCCTCCTGGAACTGTCCCACCGCAGATCCCCCCGTGTCCTGATGCCCCCCCATGGTCATTGATGATCACGTGATCATGATGATCATGTGATCGAGCTCATTGCTGCTAACCTGTCTGGAAACATTCCTCCACACAAACTGGTCCCATGAACAGAAGCAGCAGGAAACTGCTTTAGTCAGAGCTGGTGAAATATCTGTGAAGGGTTTCTAGTAGTGAACCAGACGCCCAGTTTCACTCTGACTTTGCTCTCAGATCTTTTTAACTTGTCGTGCAGCAGCGTAACTGCTGGATTCTGTGGATTCTTGTGGCTGGAGAGGAAAGAAAGATGTTTTTAGCAGATTAATGGAAAAGATGCAGAATAACACGGACCTGGAACAGAGCCTGGACCAGGACGTGAGAAGCTTCTCGGTGTCGTTTGTCTGCCTGCACGCAGCCACTCAGAATGCTAACACCTCCAGAACCTGGTTCTGGTTCTGGAACATCCACAACACAGCTTTAAACATGTATTTTCTTCTTCTGCTGCTTCGTTCTTCCTCACATTGAATGCTCCTCAGAACTTCTCGAGTGTCATTTGAGAAGAGCTGTGGAACACGTTTTCATGATGAATGGACCTCTGTATGTGTCTTTGGTTCCCCAGCAGAGACCAGGACGGCTGCACTAAGACCTGGAAATGCTGCTGCAGCAGATTGAGGGAGAATCCTGACTTGAGTTTTGTGCTGCAGGTGGAGGAGGTGAGGAGGCACAGCCACTGTCTGGCCTTCAGCTCCGCCAGCTCTCAAAGCCAAACCTACTACGTCAGCTACGACTCGTACACGGAGCATCTCCGCTGGCACCGGACGGCCTCAAAGGTACCCTGCGGGTGGTTCTGCCTCCTCAGGAACTATGTGGGCTCCTGTGCAGCCTTCTGCCCCTGACCTGTGTCTCTGTCAGATCGCGTCCCAGAGGGTGAACTCCGTCGACCTGTCCTACTGCAGCTTGGAGGAGTTGCCCCCTCAGCTCTTTTACAGCCAGGATCTTACACACCTCAATCTGAAACACAACTTCCTGTCCCTGCACAAAGGTGTTCCAGCCCTCAGCAGGTACCAGCCTTCGCTCCGTCTGTGGGACTGACTGACGTGGAAGCTTCCTCGTCACACCGTCACCTGGGACAAATACTGAGCCAAGAATGTTTCTTTAGGTTTCATCTCAGGAGATGGGACAACACCATTGGTCTGCTAGTTAATGCTGGATAATTTAACCAATGTGTTATTTTGTCTTACAAAACTCTTCATGCGGGACTTTTTAAAATTAATTTTGTTGCTGCAAATCTTACATTTCTAAATAGCTAGATTTGTTCTATAGGAAGGAGTAAAGCTCATATTTCAGTTTCTGCTCCAGTGACGTGTTGGCTGTGTTATTCCAGTCATCTGATTATCAGACACTTACACATTTGTCCTTTTCTCCTTTGTCTTCATCTCAAGGTTTTATAAACTCAGAAGTCTGAGTCTGTCCAATAATGCTCTGCCAGAGTTTCCTCTGGTGCTGTGCCACATGTCTTCACTCACAGAGCTCAACCTGTCTGGAAACCAGCTGCTGACTCTGCCCGCTGATGTTGGAACCATGCACAGGTGAGTGGAGCGACCAGCAGAGGGCGACCAAAGGTCACCTCTGTCCTCCATTCATGGCCCTTGCTTTGTGTCCAGCCTGCGGACTCTCCTGCTGGACGGGAACTTTCTCAGCTCTCTGCCCGTGGAGCTGGGCTCCCTGGAGGGCCTGACCTACCTCGGCCTGTCCTTTAACCACTTCAGCTGTGTGCCGCCTGTCCTGGAGAAGCTCCGGGCTCTGGAGAAACTCTGCCTGGCAGGAAACCAGCTGTCTGTCCTGGACCTGGCTGGACTGCAGTGGCTGTCTGCACGGCACGTTGACCTCAGGTAAACGGCTCGACCTTGTGGCACAACAGGACCACAGCTATGAACAATAAGGCAACACTCCCTTTGACTTTTCAGACTGAACCGGATCCAGAAGGTGACCTTGGGAGACCCAGAGCAGCTGGTCAACATCGTCCAGTTGGACGTGAGGGACGCAGGACTGCAGGAGCTGGACGTGCGAGCGCTGAGCAGACTCGAGCTCCTCCGCTGTGACAGGAACCGTCTCTCCCTCCTCAGAGTCAGCGGCCACACCCTCAAGAGCGTGCACGTGGCGCACAATGGTACTAATCGTGCTTTTGCCTTTCGTGGTGTCGACGGTGAGTTGTGGTGAGACTCCAGTGTCTCATGTTCATGTTGTGTTGGCAGAGCTGACGATGCTGGAGGTGCAGCCAGAGCCAGAGAACCTGACTGATGTGGATTTGTCCTGGTATGAACTCCTCTCCTCTCTCCTCTCTCCTCTCCTCTCCTCTCTCCTCTCTCTCCTCTCTCCTCTCCTCTCTTCTCTTCTCTCTCTTCTCTCTCTCCTTCTCTCTCTCTTCTCTCTCTCTTCTCTCTCTCTTCTCTTCTTCCTCTCCTCTCCTCTCCTCTCCTCTCCTCCTCTCCTCTCCTCTCCTCTCCTCTCCTCTCCTCTCTTCCTCTCCTCTCCTCTCCTCCCCTCCACCACCACTACAGAGGTGCTGCTTCTGAATATACCCCTCCACGCGTGTGCAGTTGGGGTATTTATACCAGCGATGTCACCTGTGACCCCTGGATGACCTGCAGCAGAGTCTCTCCCAGCCATCCCAGGCTCACCTCCCTCTATCTTTCTTGGAGCGGTGAAACGTTGAGCCTGTGCCTGAGGCTAACTCCAGTCCGTGACCTCTCTCTTGAGGTGTACTTTGTTGACTCGTGCGGTGTTTTTCCAACTTTTGCTGGTGGTCGCGGGAGCGCGCCAGTGCCCAACATGATTCCTTGCTAGGGGTGGCAGCGCTTGACCTTCAGGTGAGTTGATTGTGTATCGACTCTGTGCATACGGTCCGTGGTCTGTGACCGGAGGTTGATCTCTTCCCCTCAGAGGCATTGACCCACTGTCCTCTGTGGTTCTCCTTGGCCTTATGGACCAGTCCTCTAGGCCGGGGGGGCCCTGATTCCTGCTGTTCTATAGAGCCTGTCCCTACTGGCAGGCTGGATCAGGCACCTGGCACCGTGCACTACGGACTGCAGGAGCACCAAGCACTCCTCTCCAGTATGACAAAGGGTGGGAATAGTTTTCCGACTGGTGCGTGACTTGGGATGAGGACCCTATACGCTGCTCTGTGCCAACTGTTCTCGACTTCCTTCAGTTCCTGCTGAATGAAGGGCAGTCTCGTTCAGCACATGAGGGTTGGCAGTCACTCTGCGGCTGAGCAAAACTATTCTCCCTAAAGTGCTGTCGCAGCACGGTGTGACCCCCCCACCAAGGAGTTCACGGGCATCACCAGGCACCTTCTCCACCAGATTCTACAGGGTGGACGTGGCCACAGCCGACCCATTGGCTGTGGCCCTGCAGCCACACTGAAGGTCTGTAAGCCGGATTTCTCATGAGTTTTCAGGCATAAGTCCACCAGTGCTTAACGCTGCGCCTCTGGCGGTCAGCAGGGCTGCATTACAATGGAAATGTATGAACGCTGTTACAGTTCTGTGGATCCTGAACGACCGCCACACCTCTCTGGCACTCGGACTCTGATTCTGTAGGAAGTGAGGCTGGAAGCTGCCGTCTCCTTCAGGTCATCTCGTGGTTATGAGTGGCATTGTTGGTATAAATACCTGATGGATGCATGCGCAGGGCAAATATCAGTGCTTAAATCTCTGCCTGCGGTGGTCAGCAGGCATTCATGGAGCCACAGCTCCATTCCTAACTCTTAGTTCTATTCCAGGAACCAGCTGCGGTGTGTCCCAGAGTGGCTGTGTGACAGCAGCAGGCTGGAGGTGTTGGACGTCAGTCACAACGCTGTAGCAGAGCTGCCTGTGAGGTGAGCGGCCTCAGCCCCACATCAGTTTATGCTGATCTCATCACACAACGCTGCACTAGAGCCTGTTACCATCTTTCACCACTGAGGATTAGTCTTGGCTTCGTTAGCCCACCTTGTGCTGGCTCAACATGTGATGTGATGAAGCTTTTCTTCTCTTTAGCCACTTTATACCTTCAGAACTCCGCAGGCCCCCGCTGTGTTGTTTGGTGCAGTGAATGTTTGGTGACCCTTCTCTCTGCTGTGGTGCCGACCCTCTGCCTGTGGGTCAGGCTGACAGGACCGTGCCGTCAGTCCTCTGGCATCTCTGTGTGTTTGCTTGCTGCAGGCTGATGTCCGGCAGGAGTTTAAGAAAACTGCTGGCAGGATGGAACAAGGTGAACTGGTTGGCTGAGAGGATGGAACGATCCCAGCTGGAGGTCCTGGACCTGCAACACAACCATCTGACAGATCTCCCACACAATATATTCAGTAAAGCCCAGAGGTGCTCACATATGGTCTTTTTCCAAACTGCATGTGTCGTGTTCCTGGAGACATTGATTCCAGCACCTACTTTGTCTTCATCACAGTCTGCGATACTTAAACGCGTCAGCCAATCAGCTGGAGAGCCTCCCTGCAGCCAGCCTATCAGAGGACAGCGGCAGCAGCCTGGAGGAGCTTTACCTGACCAATAACAGCCTGGCGGACAAGTGTGTCCCTCTACTGAGTGAACATGGACGCCTCAAAGTGCTGCACCTGGCTTACAATCAGCTGCACACCTTCACTGCCAGGTAAGCCTCAGCACCAGTGCAGCTTCTCATGGTGCCACTGGGCGGAGTCCTGTCAGGACTGGGATCACTGGAGACCTGTCAGGACTGGGCCGCGGGTACTGTGTCATCTGTTGGTGGCCAAATAAAGCCTAGACTCATGCCAGCCACGACATTTACAGCTCCCATCTGCCAGCAGACTGACCAACGTCTGTCTTCACCTCCTGCAGCAAACTGGCCAGACTGGAGCAGCTGGAGGAGCTGGAGCTGAGCGGCAACAGGCTGAGAGCCGTGCCCACCACCATCCTCAGCTGCCAGCGTCTGCACACGCTCTCGGCCCACAGCAACTGCATCTGCACCTTCCCAGAGGTGCTCCAGCTGCCTGAGATCAAGGTCTCGCTCTCTCACACACACACACACACCACACACACACACAACACACACACACACCACCACACACACACACACACCTCTCACACACACACACCACACACACACACACACACACACTCACACACTCACCCACACACACTCCACACACCCACACACTCACACACACACACTCACACACACACACACACACACACACACACACTCACACACTCACACACACACTCACACACCACTCCCACACACACACCCACACACACACACACACACACTCACACACTCACACACACTCACACACACACACCACACACACACACAGATGTTGTGATGACTGTCTGTTCCTCCTCAGTGCATCGATCTGAGCTGTAATGAGTTGAATGAGGTGAGTCTGCCGGAGACGCTTCCTCCAAAGCTGCAGGAGCTGGACCTCACCGGGAACCCTCGCCTCATCCTGGACCACAAGAGTCTGGAGCTCCTGAAGTATGGACCAGAACCACTCTGCAGCACAGACCACTTCTCTCTGAAGCAGCTGGGTGACGCGTTGTTCTCTTCACTGTCTCTCCAGTAACATCAGATGTTTCAGGGTGGATCCGTCACCTTCAGCTCCGTACGTGAACGAGCGTCACGGCGCTCCTGCCGTCTGGAGCCACGGCTACACTGAAGCCTCCGGGGTGAAGAACAAGTCAGTCCTGTCTCTGCTCTCCTCAGGTTCTGCAGACCTCAGTCATTAGTTCCGTTTGACGGATGGTGACTCTAAAGCTGCCCTTCCTCGGTCTGAGGTTCAAAAGGGTTCACCTCAAGTTCTAATGACAGACTTTTGTGTTCCATCCCTAATTTCAAGTGAGCGGTGTTTCCTAACCACTGGTGTTCTGCTGCCCAGGCTGTGCGTAGCTGCTCTGGCCCTCGACAGCTTCTGCGGCATCCGTGAAGCTCTGTACGGTGTCTTTGATGGGGACAAGAATGTGGAGGTTCCCAACCTGTTGCAGTGCACCATGGGGGATGTGTTGGCAGAGGAGCTTCACAGGAACCAGAGGCAGGAGGACTACATGACCAACACTTTCCTCACTATGCAAAGGTACGTGGTCCAGTCTGGGTCGGGAGTCGTCAGAATTCTGACCGCACGTTGTTGGGCGGCTCTCTGACAGGAAACTGGGCACGGCGGGTCAGAGGATGGGCGCTTCAGCAGCTCTCTGCCACATCAGACACGACCCCGTGGCGCCCAGTGAGCACGGCGGCTGCTTCACCCTGAAGGCCGCCAACGTGGGCTGGTGCCGGGCCGTCCTGTGCCGCGACGGCAAAGCCGTGCTGCTGTCGGTCACGCAGACGGTGGAGGACGAGGCGGCGTACCGGAGAGTCCGGCAGCACAACGCCGTCATCACCGAGGTGACCGTGACCGTCCTGCTGCACCACCGCGTCCAGACCATCAGCTGTCTGAAAGTTCTCTGTTCCCTCTTCAGGACAACAAAGTGGGCGGCGTGACCGGCTCCATCGGGATCATGGGCTACAGCTTCCTGAGCCCGTCCGTCACCCCGAGACCTCACGTTTGCACAGTGACGCTCATGCCACAGGATGAGTTCTTCCTTCTGGGCAGCCGGGGCTTGTGGGACTTCTTGTCCCCCGATGAGGCGGTGGAGGCGGTCAGGAACGTTCCGGACGCTCTCGCCGCTGCCAAGAAGCTGGTGACGCTGGCTCAGAGCTACGGCTGCTCCGACAGCCTGAGCGCCGTGGTCGTCCAGCTCAGCATCACCCAGGACTGCTGCTGCTTCTGCGAGCCTCCGCCCCCTCCGCCCAGCCCGGGCCTGGCCACGCACAGCAGCGCGCACCCCTTCCCAGTGGGGGAGGGGCTTGCTCTGCCAACGGCCTCCTCGGGGACGGGGACGGGGACGGCGAGCGAGCTGAGCAGCGAGGTCAGTCTGTCAGAGATGAGCAGCGAGGTGGGATCGACAGCATCCTCAGAGGAGCCGCCCTCACATCCAGAGGCCCCGCCCCAGCCGGCTCCGCTGGGGCGGGCCGGCGCACGGAGACCCGGCTGCAGGGGTGGAACCTTCCAGAGGCAGTTCTCCGGAGCGCTGTCGGACAATGGCGCCGACAGCGAGGACGAGGAGCCCATCCTCGGCGTCTTCTCTAACGGCAGCCGTGTGGAGGTGGAGGCCGACGTCCACTGTCTGCAGCGCCATGACGGCGGCGCCCCTCTGACTTCAGTCCCACCCCCTGCTGCCAGCGCTCTCCCTGGGCACCCCCCTTTCCTGCCCTCCCCATCACCGTCTCCCTCCCCTGTTCTGCCCTCCTCCCCCACCCTCAGGGGGGAGGTGCAGTCGGGGAGTCTGGGCCGCAGGGCTCGAGCAAACGGCTCTGTGGCGTGCCAAGGACGGAACCAGGACCTGATCGAGGAGGCGGCCGACGCTCCTGCCAGGAAACAGGGGGGGTACTTTAGTGCCCCCGCCCAGCCAGACCCCGAGGACCAGCTCATCATCCCGCCGGAGCTGGAGGAGGAGGTGCGGCAGATCATCCAGCAGCAGCAGCACGAACAGATTCAAATGCACAATCAGCAAAGCAACAGCTACTGCGTCACGCCGCTGTAGCCCCGCCCCACGCCGCTGTAGCCCCGCCCCCTCTGGGCATCTGGCGTTTCAGTCAGGATGCTGCTGACTTTACTTTTCTACTTTATTTTATGCCCCTTTGAGACACAATGCAATTTTTTATAAAACCTTAAGTTGAGTAAAGCCTCACACTGTTTCTGATTCTTACGTCTTTATTTTGAAGCACTTTTTGCTTTTTATCCAGTTTTGTTTCATGGGACTCGTGGACCGTCGGGCTTCCTGTCTGTTACTGTTGAATGTGTTCAGGTGACCTGCTCACAGTCAAGCGTACTAATATTCTCTGAGAGAAAAGAGCATTATTGCAGGTGACTGATGTGGGCGTGGCCAATGACGGCGAGAATGTTCTTAGAACCGCGTCACACCGAATCTCACAAGAGAACAACTTTGGTTTAATAAATCAGCCTTTTCAGACGTGCCGACTCATCTGGTGCTTGTTTCCACCTGCAGATTCCACTCTTCTCACACCTCATTTGTTTCTGTCTCATAAGCTACAAAATGAGCCATATGAGCCGTAATGACGTCATCGTTGGCAGGACAGCAGCGCGGATGTATTGCGGGTGTTGCGCCCCCTACAGGCCACTGGTAGAATCCGTAATAACTCAGAATCGGTTTTAATTCAAAAATACAAAAACACAAACTAAGCATTCACGCTGTTAAAAATACAAACTTGAATCCTTGCACGAGGCGACAATCTCACAAGACCGCCTGACACAAGTAGGAAAACAGGAAATTTAAGGAGAACTCACGACAGATTCCTCAGAGGCTGCAGGGTGCCTCTGTTCACCATTCATTCATCCATTCATTCACTCATTCACCTCATGGTCAGAACAGGAAATCAAGACTGAAGTCAAAACGTTTTATGTCTTAACTTTGAGGCAATGTGATCCCAAAAACTATTGATCAGACAGCAATAAAAGCTAAGGAACAGAGGAGTCCTGTTCCTGCCAGGAAGCGCGGCTCCGTTTCCGTCCCTCCGGTGCTGCAGCGCCACGGCACCGGACCTGCGTCCTTCACACCGAGGTGGTCTCTGCCCTCAGGGGGGCGCTCTGTGGCCGCCCTCGGCCTCGGGCTTGCTGTTTGTCCGCCTCTCTGCGTTTACGCTCCTGGTGATGACGCTTCACTCGCCGGATGGTCTGGACCGTCAGAACGACCCCGACGCCGTACAGGATGGCCGTGATGAGCCCGAACAGCGCCACGGCTGCGTCCGCCCCGCTGACATCACAGGTCATCCAGGTGTACCCGTTGCGTCCGTAGATCCTCTCGCGCTGCTTACACACGTCTGTGGCGTTGACCCCGATGACGAAGTGCAGGTAGAGCCCCACGGCCGCCACATACGCCACCGCCCCCGCCGCCTGGAACACCAGCGCCCCCAACAGAAGCTTCCGGGACATCAGCTGGGGGGGTTTGTTCCCAGCCACCACGAAGAGCAGGGACACCACCCCCAGTGTGAGGCTGAAGGCGAGGCCGCCATAGATGCCCGGCGCCCTCATCTGGCTGTACTGCATGTCCAGGTCCCGGGCCTGCTGCAGCTCGGTGCCCTGCAGGTTAAAGTTGGAGTTGATGTCAAAGCCGCCGAGCCCAGCGGCCGAGGACAGGCCCGACGTCACCAACTGGGCCGCGACCACACAGATGAGGACCAGGCTGTTGGTCAGGACAGCGCAGATCAACACGATGCCTGCACCAGGAAAGAAGTCGTGATGAGCAACAGGTCGGCAGAGGTGCCTGAACGCCTCAGAACCAGTCCGTCCAGCGGCGCCGATCACGGGTTGGGGCGCGACTCACCTCTCCTGGAGCAGATGTTAGTACATTTAGAGCCCTGGTGGTCCGCTTGACGGGCGTCCCGCACATGTCTGGGGGGCAAGTCTGCTTCTCGGGGGAAGTACGGGGGTCGAGAGGAAGACCTGCACGTGTCAAATAGACCAAGAAGCTGAAAAGAGCCAGTAAAGTGCTCAAACACACCACTATTGCCTGGGTGTCAGAAACAGCAGCACACCTGTCCGGGGACGGCTCCCTGGAGCGTCGGTGCTCTCCGTTCCTCTCCCGGTTCCCCCGGTTTGAACGGTGGGGTTGGCTCATAACTGCCGGAAGCGGCGAGTTCAAACTTCAAAGGTAGCTTCCGGTTGATAGAACGCCTGTTGAACAGGTGAACGCGGAAGAGAACGATTAAATGTTAACAGGTAACATTGACAAACAAGCCGAAAACGTGCCTATCTCACGAATAAAGCCATTAAAACTGAAACACAAATTTGTTGATTCCAACTGGGCGACAAAGACAAAGATCGTCTTTTGTAGCTTATAGAAGCACAATGCTAACTAGCTAGGATGGTCGCCCAGCTAAAAACTGCTGACCACTGATGGCTGGAATTAGAATAAGACGTTTAACTTGTCGTGAACTTTCCATTTAAAAACCTGGAAGTGCAGCACAATCACTGAAACATAAAACAGTCCTGCAATCCGTCACTGTTGAAAACAAACACGAAAACGTCTTTTTTTTTAAAGTCTAAAGTTCAACTCACTGTTTGTCGGTGACCGAAACCAAATATTAAGTTACATTAAGTCATTGTTGGAGCCTTAAATGGCTTCGTGGTTGGTGTCGGGAGTGCAGGTCCAAAATGACTCCACCCGAGCCGAAGGAGGCGGAGGAAGCTGCGGCTCCAGGTAGGAGTCGGTTTCAGGTAGGGGTCGGTTTCAGGTAGGAGTCGGTTTCAGGTAGGGGTCGGTTTCAGGTTGGGGTCTGTTTCAGGTAGGAATCGGTTTCAGGTTGGGGTCGGTTTCAGGTAGGAGTCGGTTTCAGGTAGGAGTCGGTTTCAGGTTGGAATCGGTTTCAGGTAGGAGTCGGTTTCAGGTTGGTCTCCTCTTCCAAAACCACTAAAAATGCGTTTCTTACTGTTACAGGCTACAAAAGTGCTTTATGACATTGGACAGAAATTATTTACCAGCCATAATGGACAAAGGAAAGTTGGACAGTTTTATTGAACCAAACTAAGGAATATTGGCGAAAACAACAAGTTTTGTGGGTGTAGTTGAGTAATGTTGTTATGTAGCGTCTGTTAAAACGTAGGTGAGCGCGTCTAAGCACCTGTCCACCGGAAGTCTTCTTCTTCTTCGTTTACTTTATTTCTGGTTGTGTTCTGTTGGGTGTACTCTGCCGCCCCATCAGGTTAGTGTTGGAATCACATAAACATGGTCGGAAATAAAATGAGGATCGCCTTTACTGTTTGGTGCCATACGAGGAATTTACCACGACTCATTAACTAGTCATTGCCAAACACGCCTGTATGTTTTCTGTTTACTAGATTTTACTATCTATACATGTAAGAAACGCATCTAAAAACTGTGTTTTTATAACCAATGTCAGGATTAAATATTTACGGTTCAAGTATTGATATTAATCTAGGTATCAACTACTAGAGTTGCAGGTTCCCCCCCCCATACAGTAATCTAAACAAAAGCACTCGCAGACCGATGAAGTGTAGTATATTTACACTACCTATGTAGTGTAGTATATTTACACTACCTATGTAGTGTAGTATATTTACACTACATATGATGGTGATGTTTGGAAATTGAGCTCTTCCTGGCCCATTATCAATATCTACTGAAGAGCTAAATAAAATCTGTTCTTTTTAAGTTACTTTACGAACAGAAAGAGCAACAGACACATGCGGGCTGTCACATAATAATAAAAATCACTCGTGACTCGTTGTAAAGACCATTTCTTGATGTCTTTAGATCGGTTTTTGTTTTACGGTGGTTAGAAATTGCTGCCCGTGGACAGCGATACCACCGAGCGACCAGTAGGGGGCAGTAATCAGAACCCGGAAACCGTTGTAACAGTTAAGTTCTTCCGGGTTGTTTCAGAGTAAAGAGTCGATTAAGGCTCGTTGTTTTGCGACGCACGGACGGAGGCGGGTCGGTGTCGGGGCGAATGTTCGCCGTCTGCGGCTCCTGTCGGACCATGTTTGCGCTGCGGTTGTGGGTTCTGCGCTGCTCCGCCGGGTCCAGAACAGCCGCTCAGTACGTCCAGGGCCAAAGTCCGGAGCCGCGCATCCGGGAGTACTTTTACTACCTGGACCACCAGGGACAGGTGGGGAACACGCAAAAGCTCTCTTTCTTGCTCGTGGCCCTGACGCCGATCTTTGGTCTCCTTCTAGCTTTTCCTCGACGACACCAAGGTGAAGAACTTTGTCACCTGTTTCAAAGGTGATTATTTTACCTTCGGGCTTTGTAAATGTCGTGAAAATATAGCTCCTGATCACGGCCAGATTATCAGACTGATGGGTCGGGGTTCTACAGGGTCGGGGTTCTACAGGGTTCTACAGGGTCGGGATTCTACAGGGTCGGGGTACTACAGGGTCAGGGTTCTACAGGGTCAGGGTTCTACAGGGTTCTACAGGGTACTACAGGGTTCTACAGGGTTCTACAGGGTCAGGGTTCTACAGGGTTCTACAGGGTCAGGGTTCTACAGGGTCGGGGTACTACAGGGTTCTACAGGGTCAGGGTTCTACAGGGTTGGGATTCTACAGGGTCAGGGTTCTACAGTGTCGGGGTACTACAGGGTTCTACAGGGTCGGGGTACTACAGGGTTCTACAGGGTCGGGGTTCTACAGGGTTCTACAGGGTCGGGGTTCTACAGGGTCGGGGTTCTACAGGGTCAGGTTCTACAGGGTCGGGGTACTACAGGGTTCTACAGGGTACTACAGGGTTCTACAGGGTTCTACAGGGTCGGGGTTCTACAGGGTCGGGGTACTACAGGGTTCTACAGGGTTGGGATTCTACAGGGTCGGGGTACTACAGGGTTCTACAGGGTCGGGATTCTACAGGGTCAGGGTTCTACAGTGTCGGGGTACTACAGGGTTCTACAGGTCGGGGTACTACAGGGTTCTACAGGGTCGGGGTTCTACAGGGTTCTACAGGGTCGGGGTTCTACAGGGTCGGGGTTCTACAGGGTCAGGGTTCTACAGGGTCGGGGTACTACAGGGTTCTACAGGGTCGGGATTCTACAGGGTCGGGGTACTACAGGGTCAGGGTTCTACAGGGTCAGGGTTCTACAGGGTTCTACAGGGTACTACAGGGTTCTACAGGGTCAGGGTTCTACAGGGTCGGGGTTCTACAGGGTCGGGGTACTACAGGGTTCTACAGGGTCGGGATTCTACAGTGTCGGGGTACTACAGGGTCAGGGTTCTACAGTGTCGGGGTACTACAGGGTTCTACAGGGTCGGGGTTCTACAGGGTCGGGGTTCTACAGGGTTCTACAGGGTCGGGGTTCTACAGGGTCAGGGTTCTACAGGGTCGGGGTACTACAGGGTTCTACAGGGTCAGGATTCTACAGGGTCGGGGTTCTACAGGGTTCTACAGGGTCGGGGTTCTACAGGGTTCTACAGGGTCGGGATTCTACAGGGTCAGGGTTCTACAGTGTCGGGGTACTACAGGGTTCTACAGGGTCGGGGTTCTACAGGGTCAGGGTTCTACAGGGTTAAGGTTCTACAGGGTCGGGGTACTACAGGTTCTACAGGGTCGGGGTACTACAGGGTTCTACAGGGTCGGGGTACTACAGGGTTCTACAGGGTCGGGGTTCTACAGGGTCAGGTTCTACAGGGTTAAGGTTCTACAGGGTCGGGGTACTACAGGGTTCTACAGGGTCGGGGTACTACAGGGTTCTACAGGGTCGGGATTCTACAGGGTCGGGGTTCTACAGGGTTCTACAGGGTCGGGGTTCTACAGGGTCAGGGTTCTACAGGGTCGGGGTACTACAGGGTTCTACAGGGTCAGGATTCTACAGGGTCGGGGTTCTACAGGGTTCTACAGGGTCGGGGTTCTACAGGGTTCTACAGGGTCGGGATTCTACAGGGTCAGGGTTCTACAGTGTCGGGGTACTACAGGGTTCTACAGGTCGGGGTTCTACAGGTCGGGGTTCTACAGGGTTCTACAGGGTTAAGGTTCTACAGGGTCGGGGTACTACAGGGTTCTACAGGGTCGGGGTACTACAGGGTTCTACAGGTTCTACAGGGTCGGGGTACTACAGGGTTCTACAGGGTCGGGGTTCTACAGGGTCAGGGTTCTACAGGGTTAAGGTTCTACAGGGTCGGGGTACTACAGGGTTCTACAGGGTCGGGGTACTACAGGGTCTACAGGGTCGGGATTCTACAGGGTCGGGCTTCTACGGGGTTCTGCAGGGTTCTACAGGGTCGGGCTTCTACGGGGTTCTACAGGGTCGGGCTTCTACGGGGTTCTGCAGGGTTCTACAGGGTTCTACAGGGTCGGGGTTCTACAGGGTTGGGCTTCTACGGGGTTCTACAGGGTCGGGGTTCTACAGGGTCGGGCTTCTACGGGGTTCTGCAGGGTTCTACAGGGTCGGGGTTCTACAGGCCTGTGTTCATCTGTGCTTCGCTCCAGACAAACAGTTCCTGGTGTTCTTCTTCCATCGGCTGCGGTCCAATCGGAGCGGCCGGTACCAGGAGGACTTCCCCTACGTGTCCCTGTGCGGCAGGGAGAGGAACTTCCTGCGCTGTGACGATCGTCCTGTGGTCTTCACCCACCTGCTGCCGGGCCAGTCTGGAGACCCGGCGCTGCTGTCCTACTGCGGGGGGGCAGAGAAGCTCGCCGTCGCCTTCCGGCCAGAGGCGCTGTTCATGCATCCCATCAGCGGGCGCGTGTACCACCCCTGCTCGGAGCAGAGGGGGGGGGTCGGCCTGGTCAGGTCAGCTCTGGCCATGGAGCTCAGCCCATCCTTTGCTTACGATGGGGACGCAGAAACGGAGCAGCCCACTCACTTTCAGTGGGGGGGGCAGAGACACCGACTGACCAACGAGCTGTCCGAGCGGTTCTCCTCTCAATGACCCCCCCCAGCTGGGGCCCGGAGCAATGACCCCCCCACCCTCAGATCAATGCTAACCGACATGCTATTAGCCAATCAGCTAATCCACATCCAGGGCCTGACCCCCACCCAGCAGCAGAGGCAGGAAAACCTCCCTTCAGCAGGACGGGGGGGGGTTAATAAAGGAAAAAAAGAGTGAAACTTTGGGGGAACTTTACTTTCTGCTCATTGTATGTACGACTGTGTACGTATATCCATACGTAATGGACATATAGCCATACATTAGGGACGTATATCCATACGTAATGGACATATATCCATACGTAATGGACATGTATCTATATATAGGGACATATATCCATACATAATGGACATATATCCATACGTAATGGACATGTATCTATATATAGGGACATATATCTATACATAATGGACATATATCCATACATTAGGGACGTATATCCATACATAATGGACATATATCCATATATAGGGACATATATCCATACATAATGGACATATCCATACATAATGGACATATATCCATATATAGGGACATATATCAATACACAATGGACATATCTATACATAATGGACATATATCCATACATAGGGACGTGTATCCATATATAATGGACATATATCCATACATAGGGACATATAGCCATATATAATTGACATATAGGGACATATAGCCATATATAGGGACATGTATCCATATATAGGGACATATATCAATACACAATGGACATATATCTATACATAACGGACACATATGGATATATGTGTGTGTGTACACATACATTTTACAGCATTTCTGCAAAAGCAGAGCGTTTCTCCCTCGGGCGTCGCGCACACGCACACGCACACGCCTCCCTGGACCGGTTGTGGGACGTTAGACTGTGTGAACGGTCTCGTACTCGGCAGGGTGACTCCAAGTGCCGGATGCTGCAGTTGCTGAAGAACATGGCAGCGACCTCCACAAACACATGTCAGCCCACGGAGCGCTCGTTCCGGGACCGGGTCCCTCCGCTCCTGACCGACTTGTACCAGTTCACGATGGCGTACGCTTACTGGCGAGCTGGCCGGGACCAGGAGACCGCCGTGTTCGAGCTCTTCTTCAGGGAGAACCCGTTCGGCGGCGCCTTCACGCTGTTCGCCGGGCTGAACGACTGTCTGCGGTTCCTGCGGAGCTTCCGCTTCGGGGAGGACGGTGAGGAGCTCGCTTGAGCTTTATGATCTGCAGGAGTTCCGCAGCGCTGCTGCTTCCGACTTTGTTGAATTCAGCTCGAATTAGTTTCTGATTCCTTCATGTTGCGCAACAGCAGAGCGCGGCCGCGACAGCAGAAATTCCGACAGAGCTTTTCCACGTGAGGGCTGAGGGTTAGGGCTGAGGGTTAGGGTTGAGGGTTAGGGCTGAGGGTTAGGGCTGAGGGTTAGGGTTGAGGGTTAGGGCTGAGGGTTAGGGTTGAGGGTTAGGGTTGAGGGTTAGGGTTAGGGTTAGGGTTGAGGGTTAGGGTTAGGGTTAGGGTTGAGGGTTAGGGTTAGGGTTGAGGGTTAGGGCTGAGGGTTAGGGCTGAGGGTTAGGGTTGAGGTTAGGGCTGAGGGTTAGGGCTGAGGTTAGGGCTGAGGTTAGGGCTGAGGGTTAGGGTGAGGGTTAGGGTTGAGGGTTAGGGTTAGGGTTGAGGGTTAGGGCTGAGGGTTAGGGTTGAGGGTTAGGGCTGAGGGTTAGGGTTGAGGGTAGGGCTGAGGGTTAGGTTGAGGGTTAGGGCTGAGGGTTAGGGCTGAGCCTGTTCTAGTCCCTGCAGCCTGTTCTAGTCCCTGAAGCCTGTTCTAGTCCCTGCAGCCTGTTCTAGTCCCTGAAGCCTGTTCTAGTCCCTGCAGCCTGTTCTAGTCCCTGAAGCCTGTTCTAGTCCCTGAAGCCTGTTCTAGTCCCTGAAGCCTGTTCTAGTCCCTGCAGCCTGTTCTAGTCCCTGCAGCCTGTTCTAGTCCCTGAAGCCTGTTCTAGTCCCTGCAGCCTGTTCTAGTCCCTGAAGCCTGTTCTAGTCCCTGAAGCCTGTTCTAGTCCCTGCAGCCTGTTCTAGTCCCTGAAGCCTGTTCTAGTCCCTGCAGCCTGTTCTAGTCCCTGAAGCCTGTTCTAGTCCCTGCAGCCTGTTCTAGTCCCTGCAGCCTGTTCAGGTGCAGGTCGAACCCTTCAGATGCGGTTGCTGGGTGGCTGAAGGAGCCCGGCTAACTTCTCTTTGTGGATCCAGATGTGGAGTTCCTGCGCTCCGTCATGCCCCCCACCACCGACCCCGCCTTCTTCCAGGTTCTGCTACAGCTGGACTGCTCCAAAGTCACGGTGCGCTCTGTCCCCGAGGGCAGCGTGGTGTTTGCCCGGGTGAGTTGAAGGGCTGAAGGTCAAAGGTCACACGCTGACAGTTGCTTTAGGGTGGGAGACAGTAACTTGTGCTGCATGTCCAACTTCTGCAGGTGCCCCTGATGGAGGTGGAGGGTCCTTTGGCTGTGGTTCAACTGGTGGAGACCAGTCTACTGTGTCTGGTCAACTATGCCAGGTGACAAACTCATGAAATGCACTGATTCTCTAGCTTAGCCGAGTGCACAGCTGCTGGCAACATGCTAACTAGCAACATGCTAACTAGCAACATGCTAACTAGCGACATGCTAACTAGCGACATGCTAACTAGCAACATGCTAACTAGCAACATGCTAACTAGCTTGCGTTCAGCACTGTCTTAACCATCTGCTCTGACTGATTCGATCCCGTGTGGCCATCGTGGAGCTCAGTGGTGCTCCACCGTTCTAATTGGCTCTTTACTAAGAGGAACACACGTGGAGAGCTTCTGTTAGCAAGGAGCCCTTTTCTCCAGTGGAGGCAGCGCTGCAGCCAGGACCAGCACAGCTCACCGAGGAGCTCAACCCTGCTCGCATGCAGCACCACAGGGAACCTCGAGCTTTGCCCTTTGAACCAAACCAAATCAGCCTCTTTGGGATCTCTCTGATTGCTGCTGCTCTTAAAGCCTGAGCCAGTTTCTGCTCGGGGCTGTTCCTCACGTACTGAGGGAACAGCTTTGAAAGGTGGTTTCATGGGAGGTGACTGTTGGTCTTCCTGCAGTCTGGTCTGTAGCAACGCCGCTCGCTTCCGTGTGGCCGCTGGTCCAGACAGGAAGCTGCTGGAGATGGGCCTGAGGAGGGCTCAGGGGCCGGACGGGGGGCTCACCGCCTCCCGGTACACCTACATCGGAGGTAACGACTGCTGCAGCACCACGGGTCACACCTGAGGGTGCAGCCCCTCACACTCACACACACACTCTCTCTCACACACACACTCACTCTCACTCACACACACTCTCTCACACTCACACTCTCTCTCTCTCACTCACACACACTCTCTCTCTCACTCTCACTCACACACTCTCTCTCACTCTCACTCACACACACTCTCTCTCACACTCTCTCTCTCACTCACACACTCTCTCACTCACACACACACTCTCACACACACTCACACACACTCTCTCACTCACACACTCTCACACACTCTCTCACACACTCTCTCTCACGCTCTCTCACTCACACACTCTCTCACTCTCTCACACACTCTCTCTCACTCTCTCACACACTCTCACCCTCACTCTCTCACACTCTCTCTCTCACTCACACACACTCTCTCACTCACACACTCTCACTCACACACTCTCTCACTCTCTCACACACTCTCTCACTCACACACTCACTCACCACCAGTGGAATCTTCCTTTCAGGCTTTGACCTCACCAGTAACGTCCAGGCTGGTTTCCTGTTCGGGATCCCAGTCACAGGGACAATGGCGCATTCATATGTCACTTCCTTTACCTGCCTGGAGGAGGTGTGGCCACAGGTGTGTAGACTTCTGGATCACTGAATGTCCACATAAATGGTTTCCAACTGAACTTAAGCTGCTCTGCATTGAAACTGTCTCCAATTGTAATTGTGTGGAACGTTGCTCTTCCTCTGCGTTTGTCGCCGATACACCTACGGCCGCACCCTCGACCAGACCCACACCCGTGGACACGCCTACTCCCACTACCCTGCCCAAACCCATGACCACACCTCTGCGCACACCCTTGCCCACTCCCATTCTCTTGCCTATGACCACGCCCACTAACGAGCCCCTGCCCACGCCCACTCCCATTCTCTTGCCTATGACCACGCCCACTAACGAGCCCCTGCCCACGCCCACTCCCATTCTCTTGCCTATGACCACGCCCACTAACGAGCCCCTGCCCACGCCCACTCCCATTCTCTTGCCTATGGTCACGCCCTCTCCCATACTCTTGCCTATGGTCACGCCCACTCCCATAATCTTGTCTATGGCCACACCCACTCCCATACTCTTGCCTATGGCCACACCCACTCCCATACTCTTGCCTATGGTCACGCCCACTCCCATAATCTTGTCTATGGCCACACCCACTCCCATACTCTTGCCTATGGCCACACCCACTCCCATACTCTTGCCTATGGTCACGCCCACTCCCATACTCTTGCCTATGGCCACGCCCACTCCCATAATCTTGTCTATGGCCACACCCACTCCCATACTCTTGCCTATGGCCACACCCACTCCCATACTCTTGCCTATGGTCACGCCCACTCCCATACTCTTGCCTATGGCCACGCCCACTAACGAGCTCCTGCCCACACCCACTCCCATACGCGTGTCTATGGCCACACCCACTCCCATACGCGTGTCTATGGCCACACCCACTCCTATTCTCTTGCCTATGTTCACGCCCACTCCCATACTCTTGCCTATGGCCACGCCCACTAACGAGCTCCTGCACACACCCACTCCCATACGCGTGTCTATGGCCACACCCACTCCCATACGCGTGTCTATGGCCACACCCACTCCCATACTCTTGCCTATGACCACGCCCACTCCCATACTCTTGCCTGTGGCCACGCCCACTCCCATACTCTTGCCTGTGGCCACGCCCACTCCCATACACTTGCCTATGACCACGCCCATACTCTTGCCTATGGTCACGCCCACTCCTATAATCTTCCCTATGACCACGCCCACTCCCATACTCTTGCCTATGGCCACGCCCACTCCCATACCCTTGCCTATGGCCACGCCCACCCCCATACTCTTGCCTATGACCACGCCCACTCCCATACTCTTGCCTATGGCCACGCCCACTCCCATACTCTTGCCTATGGCCACGCCCACCCCCATACTCTTGCCTATGGCCACGCCCACTCCATACTCTTGCCTATGGCCACGCCCACTAACGAGCCCCTGCCACAGGAAGCCTGATGAGCAACAGAAAGAAGCAGTTTTGGTAGAAAAGTGATGAGAACAGTTCTGTGGTTGAACGGTTCACTGCTGATGCACTCAGGGACATTGTTGTGTCCCATTTATTGTTTCATCTCAGACTCTGGTGGCTGCGAACGGGGACTCTGACCCAGTCGACTTTATCGCCTTGACGAAGGGCTGGTTAATCCGTGCGTGTGAGCTCCTCAGGGTGGAATCCAGGAGGATCCACGAGGGTGAATTGGCGGCATTCTTGTCTTACGCCATCGCCTACCCCCAAAACTTCCTGTCTGTGATTGACAGCTACAGCGTAGGATGGTAACTAGTCACATCACAGGTCACATCTTTCACCAGTGGTTTCACATCTGACATTCACAGCATTTTGAGTTCAGACTTTGATGCAGTAACTATTTCAACCAGCAGGTGTCACCACCGGACATCACCCACCATCCCAGAAGCACCCGTATTAAGGCCTATTTCATTGCTGCCGTTTCATCCTTGACCAGTTTCATTGGGTCGTCTGTGTGTGTGTTTCAGCAGCGGTCTGTTGAACTTCTGCGCGGTGGCTCTGGCTCTCTGTGAACTGGGCTACAGGCCTGTGGGGGTGCGTTTGGACAGCGGTGACCTCTGCAGCCTGTCGGTGGACGTCCGCCAGGTCTTCAGACGCTGCAGCGAGCAGTGAGTGGGGCGTGTCAGCATCTCTAGTCCGACTGTGGTGGGTTTCATGCTTCCTCCTTTGCAGTTTCTCCGTCCCTGCCTTTGATTCGTTGATCATCGTCGGGACGAATAACATCTCAGAGAAAAGCTTGACGGAGCTCAGCCTGAAGGTGAGGTGACTGTGGGCGTGGCCTGTAGACACTAGAAATGTTGCTGTGAGTTCGGTCCCTTTACACTTACAAATGTTGACAAGAGACTAAGCTGGAGTTCAACACCGTGCTGAAATGGACCAGTCAGCAGGTTGTTTGGTTTTCTGCTCATGTTTGGTGCCTCAGGAGAACCAGATTGACGTTGTCGGAGTCGGAACTCACCTGGTCACCTGTACGACTCAGCCGTCGCTGGGTTGCGTTTACAAGGTAAGACGTGAACCGTGCTCAGACATTCCCGGCTGGTCCACTGATGTCCTGGCGTGTTTGTGTGACCCAGCTGGTGGAGGTGAGGGGGAGGCCCCGGATGAAGATCAGCGAGGATCCGGAAAAGAGCACCGTTCCCGGGAGGAAGCAGGTGTACCGCCTGATGGACACTGATGGTGGGAATTCCTCCTCTCTGCTTCTCAGTTTCAGCTGCACCAGATTGAAGAAAGAAACGTTAGCTTGACTAAAATGTGAAAGACACACACAGGGCGACCTTTCCTGGACCTCCTGTGTTTGGCTGTGGAAGCTCCTCCAGAACCTGGAGTCCCTCTGAGCTGCTTCCCTCTGTGCTCCGATCGCTCCTCCGTCTCCGTCACCCCGGCGCAGGTTCACCGTCTGCGGCAGGAAGTCTTTGTTGATGGACAGGTGAGGACGAAACCTCCCTGGAGAAAGTTTAGCCAGTCAGGCTCTTCTGTTGAGCCTCTTTCCTCCTGAGGAGTAGATGGACGTCACCAGAAGGTTCCTGCTGTGCGGTGACTTCATCTCCTCATGGTTGCAGGTCACAGCCCGTCTGTGCAGCGCCACAGAGACCAGAACGGAGGTCCAGACCGCTCTCAAGACCCTCCACCCTCGACACCAGAGGCTGCAGGAGCCAGACTCGTACACGGTGACTCACGTGCACACAGAGGCCCACATGCACATTCTTAAAGGACACACGTTGTTAGAATAAGGAGACTCATTAGGAGTTTGGAACAAGTGTAAAGAATCTTCTCTCATCTGTGGATGAGACCTTCATATCTGAAGCTGAGCCGCGTCCTCGCTCCCTTCCTCCACCAGGTGGCGCTGTCACCAACGCTTCAGGAGCTGCTGACAGAGTTTCACACAGCAAACTGCAACAACGTCCTCATAGGCAACTAGTGGTGAGAGAGCGTCCACGGATCCGTGGGCGAGCAGGCGTGTGTCCGGGAACACGGGCCGGATCAGGGCGTGGCCACACGGATCGGTCCTGATCGGATCCAGGAGTAGAAGAACTACAGCAAGAAGCGAAATATTGATGTGTAAAGACTAATATTTTAACCTGTAAATTCATCCTGGTACTAATACACGAGGTTTTCTGAAGGTTTTGAATTACTAATAATAACATTTGTCAATCCCAGATTATCCCAGATTAGAAGAAGCTTCCTAACGAGGCTTTTTCATTGTGTCAACATTTTGATGTGAACGTCATTAAACAGAAATAACTGTCCAACAGTTCTTACTTGGCTGGACCAAAGTGGTGATTTTCTTCTAATTTAAAG
>NC_079526.1:16386649-16396649 GCF_003711565.1 Takifugu flavidus | reverse complement strand
GGAGACAGGCAGACAGACAGGGAGACAGGCAGGGAGACAGACAGGCAGGGAGACAGGCAGACAGGCAGGGAGACAGACAGACAGGCAGGGAGACAGACAGACAGGCAGGGAGACAGACAGGGAGACAGACAGACAGGCAGGGAGACAGACAGACAGGCAGGGAGACAGGCAGACAGACAGGGAGACAGGCAGACAGGCAGGAGACAGGCAGACAGACAGGGAGACAGGCAGGGAGACAGACAGACAGGCAGGGAGACAGACAGGGAGAGAGACAGACAGGCAGGGAGACAGACAGGGAGACAGGCAGGGAGACAGACAGGCAGGCAGGGAGACAGGGAGACACACACACACACACACACACTCACACACTCTCTCACACACTCACACACACTCTCTCTCACACACTTTCTCTCACACACACACACACCACACACACACACACACACACTCTCTCACACACTTTCTCTCACACACACTCTCTCTCACACACACACACACACTCTCTCTCACACACTCTCTCACACACTCACACACACTCTCTCTCACACACACACACACACACCACACACACACACACACACACACACACACACTTCCTCCTGTGCTGGAGAGTGCTCCTCACAAACAGGCTGCCAGTGCCTGATAAGCAACAGGAAGTGATGCGTGGCCGGGAGAGGACAGCTTCCTGTCAAACATGGAAATGACCAAAGCAGAGAATGGAGCCGCTGACCTCCGATCACATGATCCAGCATCTCAATGGAGAGAATTCTCTGTAACATCGTGACTTTTGAAGGAAATTACATTAGAAGATTGATCAAACTCTGCAATATTTGGCTGGAAGGACAGTTCCAACCTTAAGATTCTCTGTCAGGTCATCCTCATCCAAGGTGAGCCAATGATCTGGGTGGTCACCTGAGGGTCGCTGGCGGGGTCGTTGGTAGGGTCGTTGGCGGGGTCGTTGGCGGGGTCATTGGCAGGGTCGTTGGCAGGGTCGTTGTCGGGGTCGTTGTCGGGGTCGTTGGCAGGGTCGTTGGCGGGGTCGTTGGCGGGGTCGTTGGCGGGGTCGTTGGCAGGGTCGTTGGCGGGGTCGTTGGCGGGGTCGTTGTCGGGGTCGTTGTCGGGGTCGTTGGCAGGTCGTTGGCAGGGTCGTTGGCGGGGTCGTTGGCGGGGTCGCTGTCGGGGTCGTTGTCGGGGTCATTGGTAGGGTCGCTGGCGGGGTCGTTGGCAGGGTCGTTGGCAGGGTCGTTGGCAGGGTCGTTGGCGGGGTCATTGGTAGGGTCGCTGGCGGGGTCGCTGGCGGGGTCGTTGGCTGGGTCATTGGTAGGGTCATTGGCGGGGTCGTTGGTGGGGTCGCTGGCAGGGTCGTTGGCAGGGTCGCTGGCGGGGTCGCTGGCGGGGTCGTTGGCTGGGTCATTGGTAGGGTCATTGGCGGGGTCGTTGGCAGGGTCGTTGGTAGGGTCATTGGTAGGGTCATTGGTAGGGTCATTGGCAGGGTCATTG
Source organism: Takifugu flavidus (assembly GCF_003711565.1). NCBI lineage: Eukaryota > Metazoa > Chordata > Actinopteri > Tetraodontiformes > Tetraodontidae > Takifugu > Takifugu flavidus. The sequence goes on along the minus strand of NC_079526.1, from coordinate 16,395,149 downwards.
GCAGGGTCATTGGCAGGGTCATTGGTAGGGTCATTGGTAGGGTCATTGGTAGGGTCGTTGGTAGGGTCATTGGTAGGGTCATTGGTAGGGTCATTGGTAGGGTCGTTGGTAGGGTCGTTGGTAGGGTCATTGGCAGGGTCGTTGGTAGGGTCATTGGCAGGGTTGTTGGCAGGGTCATTGGCAGGGTCATTGTCAGGGTCGTTGTCAGGGTCGTTGGCGGGGTCGCTGGCGGGGTCGTTGGCGGGGTCGTTGGCAGGGTCGCTGGCAGGGTCATTGGCGGGGTCGTTTCCCTAGTTCCAGTTGAGGTGTCTCCCCTTTGTCTGCAGACTCACATGGTGGTGGTCTCCTGGAATGGGGTGAACGTTTAGTTTGTTGTTGGAAGGAGTGGAGGTGGAGGTGCCACGACTCAGGTGACCACCCAGATCATTAGCATGCTAATGGTCCACAGGGGCTGTATTTTCAAGCTTTGTCCCCAGCGTTCAGAACATAAGAAGTCTTCTGGTTAGAAGCAGAAACATCTTCAAGAGAAGAAACCCAGTCCAGTTGACAGAGAAAACTACCTTGGAGTTCTAACCTTGTCAGTGTCGGCTGGTTCTGATCTGACCTTTGTGCCTTTTCAGCGTCACGGTGAAGGACGTGAAAGCTCTGCTGCCTCAGATCAACTACAGAGTTCCCAACATGCGCTTCCTCAAGGACAAGCTGCAGGTGAGAACATGCCAGCTCCTCTGAGCACCTCCTCCTGTGCTTGGACTCACTTCTCCTCCGTTTCCAGGAAGTGGAGGCCCGCAGCGACCTGACCTTCCCAAACTTTGCCCAGCTTTACAGAACGCTGATGTTCGACGCTCAGAAGAACGTGAGCGGCTCAGAGTTGTTGTTTTTGCTTTCTGTCAGACCGACAGGTTGATGCTGTTTATGCTTCACCTGCCTCCCTCTCACCTGTCTCTCACCTGGCTCCTCCCCTTCTGTCCCCAGATTACCGAGCAGCTGGAACTCTCCTTCCCTCTGCGGTGAGTTCCTCCTCCTCTTGCTCCTCCACGTCCGCTCCCTCGTCTTCACTTCCAGCTTCACGTTCCTCCTGCGATGACTGGAGTCATGCGCACTTCCTCATCAGAAGTTCATGTTTTCAGCTCTCCACCCTGACCTCAGCTAGAACATCTCCAGGCTAAAGTTCAGGAACTATTGTGACCACCTGCAGGGCATCGAGCTCTGACATGAGCTCAGACTCTTCTGTCATGAGATCATGATGGAGCTGAGCTGCAGCGCCTCTGAGAGGAGGAGGAGCTAACCTAGCTTAGAGGGCAAATATGAAGTTTTTCATATTTGATTAAAAGAGTTTGATGTGTTCAATGCGAAGGACTGGAAACCTTCACCCTGCTTTCAGCATTGGAATGGTTCTTGTGGCTGGAGCGATGTTACCTGTGACATGTTACCCGTGCTTTGCTGACGGTCCATGGTAACCATGGTTACTGTTGTTGGCAGGAACGTTGACCGACCAGAACTCTGCCAGATTTCCCTCTACGACTTCCAGAAGTTTTTGCAGATGGACCAAAAGGTACAAATCTACCGCTGGACTGCAGCAGAGTTCTGAAGTTGTGCTCACACGTTCACACAGCCGGTTAGGGTTAGGGTTAAGGTTAGGAACTGACCATCTCCTGGTTAGGGTTAGGAACTGACCATCTCCTGGTTAGGGTTAGGAACTGACCATCTCCTGGTTAGGGTTAGGGTTAGGAACTGACCATCTCCTGGTTAGGGTTAGGGTTAGGAACTGACCATCTCCTGGTTAGGGTTAGGGTTAGGAACTCACCATCTCCTGGTTAGGGTTAGGGTTAGGAACTGACCATCTCCTGGTTAGGGTTAGGGACTGACTATCTCCTGGTTAGGGTTAGGGTTAGGAACTCACCATCTCCTGGTTAGGGTTAGGGTTAGGAACTGACCATCTCCTGGTTAGGGTTAGGGACTGACTATCTCCTGGTTAGGGTTAGGAACTGACCATCTCCTGGTTAGGGTTAGGGTTAGGAACTGACTATCTCCTGGTTAGGGTTAGGAACTCACCATCTCCTGGTTAGGGTTAGGGACTGACCATCTCCTGGTTAGGGTTAGGGACTGACTATCTCCTGGTTAGGGTTAGGGACTGACTATCTCCTGGTTAGGGTTAGGGTTAGGAACTCACCATCTCCTGGTTAGGGTTAGGGACTGACCATCTCCTGGTTAGGGTTAGGAACTGACCATCTCCTGGTTAGGGTTAGGGACTGACTATCTCCTGGTTAGGGTTAGGGTTAAGGTTAGGAACTGACCATCTCCTGGTTAGGGTTAGGGTTAGGGTTAGGAACTGACCATCTCCTGGTTAGGGTTAGGGACTGACTATCTCCTGGTTAGGGTTAGGAACTGACCATCTCCTGGTTAGGGTTAGGAACTGACCATCTCCTGGTTAGGGTTAGGAACTGACCATCTCCTGGTTAGGGTTAGGTTAGGAACTGACCATCTCCTGGTTAGGGTTAGGGTTAGGAACTGACCATCTCCTGGTTAGGGTTAGGGTTAGGAACTGACCATCTCCTGGTTAGGGTTAGGGACTGACTATCTCCTGGTTAGGGTTAGGGTTAGGAACTCACCATCTCCTGGTTAGGGTTAGGGTTAGGAACTGACCATCTCCTGGTTAGGGTTAGGGACTGACTATCTCCTGGTTAGGGTTAGGAACTGACCATCTCCTGGTTAGGGTTAGGGTTAGGAACTGACCATCTCCTGGTTAGGGATAGGGTTAGTAACTGACCATCTCCGGGTTAGGGTTAGAAACTGACCATCTCCTGGTTAGTGTTAGGGACTGACTATCTCCTGGTTAGGGTTAGGAACTGAACATCTCCTGGCCATGGTTGGTGCTTGGATGGAGCCATTTATTAAACAACTGGTCAGTTAAATCCTGACAACTGCACAAATGACCCTGACCCGTTTTAGTCCCGTGTCTTGGCCCCTTTAACGTCCAGGACAGTTTGGGGCCGTGCGTCGTGGATGAGGACTCTTCTCTCCGGCGGTTCAGCCGCCCCTTCTCCCTGGTTAAGGCCTCCGGTTCCTGTAGATTCTTGGGCTGCAGGCTTGAGATCTCCCCAGAGTGGTGAGGTCAGGAGACCGACGCCACTCCAGAACCTTCACTTTACCCTGCTGGAGCCAACGACCGGTCTGATCGTTATGTTGGGATATCCAATCCCATCCGCAGCTCCCAGGCTGACGGTTCAAACCTTCCTGGAGAACTTTCTGCTAACATGCTGCATTCATCTGGCATCCGTTTGGACCCAGTGTCCCTTTAGAGCTCACACCCCCCAGAACCTGAGCGACGCACCTCCAGAGGGTTAGGGTCACCCTTCCCCACTGCTGGTTGGGTCTCAGTTCCTTCATCTTTCCTGTTTCATACTGTTCAGAGCCTTTTTCCACAGATCTTTTGATCATTCTTGGTCAGAATCCAGGGAACCAGGACCAGGGTCCGTCACCTTTTGATCAGAGACATTTGTGCAGTTTCTGTTGTCATTGTGATTTCAAAAGAGTAACGCAGTTGTTTGATAAATGCTTCATCCAAAAACCAACATGAGAAGCTTCTCTCATGTCCACATTCTCTGATAAAGGCAACCTGTTGTTCTTCTCACATCTGAGCCGTGTCCTCTCAGGAATCCTGGGCATCGGATCTGAGCCTTGTCAGAGACTTCCTGATGGGGTACATGAGGGGGGGGCAGCGAGCGGAGCCCATGCTGCAGCTGGACGAGGTACCACATGACCACGAGAAACACACGCTATCCAGAAGCCTCAACATGACATCTTCTGTTTGCAGTTCCTGACTTTCCTGTTCTCTAAAGAGAACTCCATATGTGATCCTCAACGCTTGACCCTTGCTCCCGATGACATGAAAAGGCCGTTGTCCCAGTACTGGATCTCCTCCTCACACAACACGTACGTTTCAGGTTGTCCACATTAAACACCTCTCAGACAACGAGGTGACGGTGGGTCTCTGCTCTCCACGTCTTCAGGTATCTGACGGGGGATCAGTTCTCCAGTGAATCGTCCCTGGAGGCCTACGCCCGCTGCCTGAGGATGGGCTGTCGCTGTATTGAATGTAAACGCCTCGACTGTCCGAGCTTAATGTCAGGCTGAAGGAGAAAGTTATTTCATAAATGGAGAGTTTGATGTGCATCAAGAAAGCTCGTGGTAGCTTTTTAAAACGGGCACGAGTTGATGTTTCCAGCTGTGGTTCAGTCAGGTTGGTCCAGCAGCTGATTCTGATTTCTCCCCGACTTTAGTGGACTGCTGGGACGGACCCGATGACCTGCCCATCATCTACCACGGCCACACCTTAACCTCCAAGATCAAATTCCTGGATGTGCTCCACACCATTAAAGAACACGCCTTCGTAACATCAGAGCGAGTTGATCCAGATTTCATTTGATCAGATTTCAGTGGTGCCGTTTATCCCGAGAACATCAGAGCTTCATGAATCCTCACGCAGACTTCAGCTGGCTCACCTGTGCCGTACTCACACAGGTATCCGGTGATCCTGTCCATCGAGGACCACTGCAGCGTGGTCCAACAGAGGAACATGGCCACACATTTTAGGAAGGTGTTTGGAGATCTGCTGCTCTCCAAGCCAGTGGACAACAGTGCCGAGGAGCTTCCGTCACCTCACCAGCTACGCAGGAAGATCCTCATCAAGGTGAAGACGTGGTCTGAGAGTTTCAGGAATATCACACGTCACCTTTTCCCCTGAAATCTGACCAGCTCCCGAATCCTTCCAGCACAAGAAACTGGTGGAAGGTACACTGTATGAAGAAGTTTCCTCGGCCAGCTACTCGGAAAATGACCTCAGCAACTCTCTGAAGAATGGGATCCTGTACCTGGAGGATCCCATCGACCACGTGTGTGGCTGTCAACACCCTTCATCAGCTGTGTGATGCTTTAAGGCTGACGTCTGCTTTCTTATCCAGACATGGACGCCCCACTACTTTGTGCTGACCAGTAATAAGATTTACTATTCAGAGGAGACCTCTCAGTACCAGACTGCTGACCAGGAGGAGGAGGATGAAGTGAAGGAGGTAGCGAGATGATGAAGATGATGGTAAAGGCAAAGGTATTGTGAAAAAGCAGGCTCAGTTCCTCCTTTATCCTCGGGACTCCCCAGGAATGCAACAACAATGAGCAGCACTGTGCAGAGCGCTGGTTCCACGGGAAGCTGGGTGGAGGCCGCGATGGTCGCCAGGTGGCCGAGAAGCTCCTGCAGGACTACTGTGAGGGAGGAGCCAAAGATGGCACCTTCCTGGTGCGGGAGAGCGAGACTTTTGTAGGAGACTACACCCTCTCTTTCTGGTACGTAGCCCCGGAGAAGCAAGCTCCTCAGCGCTGAAGCTGATCATCAGAATTGTGTTACTGGGGTAGTTCTAAGAGTCTGGTCGGTCCTCCTCAAGGCGCTCAGGGCGAGTCCAGCACTGCCGGATCCACTCACGCCAAGAGTCAGGCTCCACTCGCTTCTACCTGACTGACAACCTGGTGTTTGACAGCCTGTACCGCCTCATGTGCCACTACCGGGACACCCCGCTGCGCTGCAACGAGTTTGAGATGAGGCTGGGAAGCCCCGTTCCTCAGCCCAACGCCCACGAGAGCAGGGAGTAGGTGAAGAATGGCTGCAGCGCCGCCTCCCAGGAGAACCAGCTGAGCTGTCCTCATCTTTTACAGGTGGTACCACTCCAGCCTGTCCCGCGTCCAGGCTGAACACATGCTGATGCGCGTCCCCAGAGACGGAGCCTTTCTGGTGCGGAAACGCAGCGAATCCCACTCCTACGCCATTTCCTTCAGGTAGACCCTCACACAACCAGAGGTCCGGTCACATCAAAGTGACACGTTCTGTCCATCGCCTGCAGGGCGGAGGGGAAGATCAAACACTGTCGTATCCAGCAAGAAGGTCGTCTCTTCATGTTGGGCAGCTCAGCGGAGTTCGAGAGTCTGGTGGATCTTGTGAACTACTATGAAAAACACCCACTTTACCGCAAGATGAGGCTGCGCTACCCCATCAACGAGGACACCCTGGACAGGATGGGCACCACGGTGAGTCAGGCACGGCCCCCAGGAGTCAGCGCTACTACACCGGGTTAACGGTCCAAACCAGGGGTGCTCATCACGTCGATCGCGGAGGTAGTAGCGGTCGATCGCGGAGGTAGTAGCGGTCGATCGCGGAGGTAGTAGCGGTCGATCGCGGAGGTAGTAGCGGTCGATCGCGGCCTGACATTAAACTATCAGCCTATCAGCAGTCCCGTCACTTGATTGACATACAGGGCAGCCAGGCAGAGGCGCTAAGCTATTCAGCCAATTACCTCTGATTTTAAGCTATCGCTAAAGCTTCTGGTCATCGAAATGAATGAGGGAGCGGGACCAAGTAAGGAGACAAAAACAGATCACTTTCATACATTTATGCGAGTCAGCCTGTTCCTACATGAAGATTCTGAAGTCCAAATATGTTCCACCATGACTGATGAACATTTGGGAGGGTGCCTGAGGCTGCCAGCAGCTACGGTCCCTGCGCCTCCCTGGCTGCTTCAGTCATCAGAGTAAACTCAGGCAATTACAAAATGATGCTAATAGTTAATTAGTATGTGTGTTTGCAATATTGGCTCATTTGGTTAAGCAAGGTACATCAACAGAAACTGGACATACAAAGAATCCTCAATACATTTGAAGATAATTCGATGTTTAGCATTTTTGTGGTGGGTGGATCACTCTGACTTGGTCATTTTGTAAGTAGCTCGCATGCTAAAACATGTGACGCCCTGGTGTAGAACTAGTTAGAGGAAGAGTTAGTGAAGTTTAGAGTCAGGGGGTTCAGATGGAACGAGCTCCTATGACCATCCAGACACAGCGCCAGGGTGCAAGTCAGACCGAGGCTGATCAGTTCCATCTGTTTAATGCCCAGGAGCTGGACTACGGTGCGCTCTACGAGGTCCGGACGCCCCACTTCTATGTGGAGGCCAATAAGATGCCCACGGCTCGGGTAAGAAGCCTCAGATCTTCACCACAGTTTCAGAGTGTGGCAGGCTGTGGTTGACCGCTTCCTCTTCCAGTGCACGGTCAAAGCTCTCTACGACTATCGAGCTCAGAGGGAAGATGAGCTCTGCTTCCCCAAACAAGCGCTCGTTCTGAACGTGGACAAACAGGAGGGTGGATGGTGAGTGTCTCCACGTGCGCATCACTTCCTGTGTGCATGAGGGTCACACGGACGGCGCGTTGCTGAAGCAGCATGTTCCCTCTAGGTGGCGCGGCGACTATGGAGGGAAGAAACAGCTGTGGTTTCCTGCCAACTACGTGGAGGAGCTTCCCAGCTCTCCAGTCCGAGAGCTGGATGAAGCTGTGGGTTCTGATCCGATAAACACCTTTAGCTCTCCTTGCCTGTTCCAGTCATGACCCATTGTTTCCTGCTGTTGTCTCAGTCCACAGAGAACAGTCCTCTTGGAACATTTCTCAAGGGCTTCATGGATGTTAGCACCTGTCACGTGGGTGGGTCCCTCCTTCATTCCCTGTATCTGACCTTCACGCTCCCCTGTGGAAGTGACTCCTGTCCAGGAGCACTGCCATTAAAATCCTCCCTCCTCTTGTGTAGTGGTGCACGCAGAAGGGAAGAACTCGCGGCCCTTCGTGTTCACCGTTCACTCCCAGAACTTCTCATCTCAGCCAGTTCAGAGTCTGGATGTATCTGCTGACAGCCTGGAGGAGCTGACCCACTGGGTCACCAAGATCAGAGAGGCAGCGCAGAATGCAGACGCCCGGGTCAGTGTCTGAGAGCAGCACACAAAATACCCACGCGTGTTCTTCAATAACCTGGACCAAGCTGCACATCTGACCATCTCGTCTCCATGACAACAGATGCAGGAGGAGAAGCAGATGGAGAGGAGGAAGAAGATTGCGGTGGAGCTGTCTGAGCTGGTGGTCTACTGCAGGCCCGTCCCCTTCAACGAGGACAGTAAGGACCCAACAGCTCTTCTTCTCCTCATCCATATACGTTGCTAACTCTCGGAGACGTTGCCGCTTCAGAGATCGGGACGGATCGAGCCTGTTACAAGGACATGTCGTCCTTCCCTGAGACGAAGGCAGAGAAGTTCACCACCCGCAGCAGAGGGAAGCGCTTCCTGCAGTACAACCGCCGGCAGCTCTCCAGAGTTTATCCTCGCGGCCAGAGGCTGGACTCGTCCAACTATGACCCCCTTCCCATGTGGCTCTGCGGCTCCCAGCTGGTTGCACTCAACTTTCAGACCCCAGGTAAGTGTAGGCGAGGATGGAGGAGCCCTGAGAGGAGCTCTGAGAGGGGCCCTGAGAGGAGCCCTGAGAGGAGCCCTGAGAGGAGCTCTGAGAGGAGCCCTGAGAGGAGCCCTGAGAGGAGCTCTGAGAGGAGCCCTGAGAGGGGCCCTGAGAGGGGCCTGAGAGGAGCCTGAGAGGAGCTCTGAGAGAAGCCCTGAGAGGAGCCTGAGAGGAGCCCTGAGAG
>NC_079526.1:16369149-16381649 GCF_003711565.1 Takifugu flavidus | reverse complement strand
TGATGGAGTCCACTCGCCTTAGAGAAGACAGCTAAAGCATCACGAGTCCTTCAGAGAGCTGCAATAATCTGCATCATTTTCTCCTTCAGTCTTTCAGGGTTAGATCTGATGGGGGTGTGACTCTCCTGGTAGATCTGATGGGGGTGTGACTCTCCTGGTAGATCTGACGGGGGTGTGACTCTCCTGGTAGATCTGATGGGGGTGTGACTCTCCTGGTAGATCTGACGGGGGTGTGACTCTCCTGGTAGATCTGACGGGGGTGTGACTCTCCTGGTAGATCTGACGGGGGTGTGACTCTCCTGGTAGATCTGATGGGGGTGTGACTCTCCTGGGGTTCAGCTGTTTGTATTTACACGTTCATTTAACCAAACCTGACGGCTGAGCCGACTCCACAGCTGCATGATTCTGTTCCTGCCTCCATCTGACAGGACTATCGCGCTTTGTGTGCGTCGTACCACGAACTGCAAAGGAAAAAACAATTACTCCATCTTTTGGTATTTAGATTAAAGATATAAGGGAGAAGAAAGCTCAGGTTACACGTGCAGAGGGATTTTCTTAAATACAGGGAGCAGAGGACACAGTAGCAAAAGGAATATCATGTATGTGCCTTTATCGCGTAGAAATACAAAACGCTGAAGTAAGTCGATGAAAAGGACAACTGGAAGACTACTAACTGGATGCTGGAAGCCTTCGCTTGCTCAACCTGGTCCACTAACTAGTCTTGTTCAGGCCTCACATTCTTGTTCTACCTGTGAGAGCACAATCTGGTCACCACACTATCCAGAGAGGCTCTAGGATCTTTAAGGGCTCTGAATTCATCTGAACTACCTTCAGGAGAGCCGTGACAGCAGCGAGGACCACCACCTTCTTCACTGTGCCCCCTGGTCCCCCCCTGCAGGGCCAGGCGCCCCCTGGACCCCCCCCCCTGCAGGGCCAGGCGCCCCCTGGACCCCCCGTCCTGCAGGGCCAGGCGCCCCCATCTCAGGCTGTAACGTGAACAAGGGCTATCACACAACTGGAAAAGCTGGCGGATCCAATGTCCCGTTTCCTGCTCAGAACCACAAAACCCCTGTGAGCCAAATTAAACCAACAGGGTGTGTGTGTGTATGCGGGGGGGGGGGGGGGGGGGGGTTTATCGTCGGACCGATGCTGTACGTAGAGATGGACATCGTGTACCTGAGCTCCCTTTAACGTCCTGCAGCCTCCTCCTGGAGGGACTCTATGCAAACGTTCTACTCTTTCATATCTGTAGATATCGTCTTTCACGCCAGTTTGACTGAAACTGTATTTTCTCTCCATATCTATGCTAAATATCCAGTATTCTGTCTTAAAAACCATATGTTTCCATTTAATAAAACCTTTTCAGTCAATATTCAGCATCTTGCCTAATATTGATCATTTCTTATGAATACGATTGATGTTATTATGATTGAGGACTAACGGGACTGCAAAATCACTGATTTATTAGTTTAAAATGACAATGATCGTTGCCCAGGTAAACCAGTAAAATCTAGTTAGGGTCATTAATTAGGGTCATTTAGTAAAATGAATCAGTGAATCATTCTCAACATTTTCACCATCATTTAAAATACAAAACCTTGGAAGAGACGCCCTCTACTTTAGGGCAATAAATACATGGAATTACAAAACACACGTTGAATATTTCTGCTCACCTGTGGGTCTGTGAAACACCTGCAGGAGCGCAGCAGCTCATCCAAGATGGCGGCCTCGTGCAAATCAGTCTCGAAACGCTTCATCATCGCTTCTGCGCGTCATAGTTACGAACCACACTAGTTTAATCTTCATGTTAGCAATAAACTGTAAAGTTATCCCCTTAATCCAAGCAGGGGTACGAGCTATAATGTGTAACTGCATTTTAAAACACGTAAACATGCGCTAATATTCTTCAGGCATTTGGATAGAAACCTGAAAAATCCCTAAGGGCCCGTGGTAATAGCTGTAGTTTTTAGGTTACTACTACTACTACTACTACTAACAATAATAATAACAATAATAATAACAATAATAATAATAATAATAATTAAGTAAGGGGTTGATCGAGTATAGTGCACTTACAGACTGTGACCGCACGGTGGCGGTATTTACCTTCTCCGTGCTGGATTTGCTGGTGAAATAAAGAGGCTCCGCTGGCGTCCTTTACATCCTTTACGTCACAATCAACCGAAAGGGGGTCGGACGCCCCTGAGTGCGGAGGAGGAAGGTGAAAAATGTCGGACTGCTGCACGCTTCAGATCAAAAATCATTGGCTGAGCTGAGCTTTAAATCCTTAAATGATGTGAAATATCACACAGCTCCTACAATCTTCCTAATGCTTTGTAATTATTCCAGCCCAGCTTCTCCTGGGTGAAGTTACCAGAGGGCTTACTCTTAAAAAGCCCCCCACCCCAACACCCTGCTCCCTCCCCTCCTCCACTACTACCTTTCCTTGAAGCAGCATCCTAAAAAGAAAAGCACAGTATTGGTTCCATGTGTGAGATGAGAAACAGGAAACAAACTGTCGTTATGCAAATGTGGGCTTCAATGCAGGTGGATTTGCTCTGCAGGTGTGGAAACACCTGTGGATTTTATTTTTTTGCATGAGTAAAACCATCATTTCACCTCCTAATTAAAATGGGCAACATGGTAACAGGAAGAGCAGAATATCCTCACTTCCTGTTAACCTTATAGGTGGGAAGAGTCCCGCTAGTCTGTAAGTGATTAATCTGGACTGTTAGCTTGACTGTGAGCTCAACACAGACCAGGAGGACCAGGACACACAAAGCTGGTGCTGCAGTGGCCAGAACCAGCACTGGGCCCCAGGATTCTGACCCCTGCACTGGCTGCACCATCCACTGTTGATCTCTTAGCTCTTTAACATGTTTTTGTAATATAACTTTCATATTCGTGTAACATGTAGCAGGTTAGCACTTCCCACCCACTTTAAACAAAGCTCTCTTTCATTTTAATCCGGGCACATGGTAGCAAGTGGGTTCTTTAACAAATAACTGTAAACTAGATGTTTCTGCGGGACTGGGTAGATGTTAATTAGCATCCGAGTCTTAATTCCCATCATTAATTATCCTCAGAAGTGTCATGGTTCTGTTGCTGCGTAACCAGGTCATCGTTTGGACGCCACATTTAATTTTCCCTTCTCTCTGCCTTCTCAAAATGCAATTAAACGCAGATGCTAATCCAATCGCCCCCTGATTGTGTGTTTGGCCGTCCGCCCGCCAACCTGAAGCCTCGTTCCCCCGATGGCGACGAACACGCAGGTGACACCAGATCTGCTGCACCTCCCTGTAAACAAGGTACAAACAGGAGGCGACATCCCAACATGACAGCGCGACATCAGTGGGAACGGAGCACGAGGTGTATCGAACTGGATCGTTTAACGCAGTTGTGGTGATGATCACCATGGCGACGCAGCAGAACGCCTGCTTGGTGCCGTCTATTCTCGTCTCGTATCGGTTTATCTGCTCTCGCTTCTTCTGTCACTTCCTCCAACGTATCGATGCAGAAGCGCTTAAGTTCACCGCGTTTTACCGTCAGTGATCTTTGGGGTCATTTAAAACTTCATCCTTGCTCAAAATGTTACGGAACATTTCTCAAATCTGACACGATGGTGGTGGCTCCTAAGCTGCCATCGTTCCTGGGAGGAGGAGGAGAAACCATGTATGGACAGCATTCCTAGATGAAGCCATGTTTCAGAAGCTGCTCCTGACCTGCAGATCACATGCTGGTTTCCTGGGATGCTGGTTTCATCACAAGTGACCTTCAATGTGCACTTTGCAGCCAAGTGTGAAGCTGCTGAGATGATCAGCTCCTATAAAGCTGAGGCTGGGCTCCTTGGTCAGACACAGGTTAGGGTCAGGGGCCCATCTGCACTCAAGTACTTGACGTGTCTGATCCTGTTCTCCTGGGGGGGTGGGGGGTTGGGGGGGGCCTGGGCTGCCCCCGACCCCGACCCTGAACTCACCAGAGACCAGGAGCTGCTTTTGCTTCAGAAGGAGCTGCTGTGCACAGCTGACATTTCCACCAAGTGATGCTTGAGAGAAGTGTTGCCATGGAGACCCAGGGCTGTCTCCTTTCATTTATCTAGATATGAGAGACGTTATCACTCGCATCATTTGTGGATAAATAGGTGCGTTTGTCCAACGGACAGGTCCATGGTGGGGGGGGGTGTGTTAGACGTGAGCCAGCACCCACACACCAGCCCTCTGCTGATGCTGCAGCCACGAGCACCGTTGCCCTGCTCGACCTTAGCAACCATGAACCAGACAATCGTTAAAGGTCATCTTTGGGTTGTAACAGACGTTCAATGAATAAAGAATTGAATTCATAGAAATCTCAAACCATGAGCTACTGGCTCCTGTTAAAGAATAATTTTAATAATCAGCAGCTCAACCACTCAGATATTAAAAAGTCTTTAATCTGGTGCTTCTCCAAACAGACAAGTGTGAGGTCATTGTGGTGGACCTGCAGGGATCAGAGCAAACACATCTGAAGTCTTTGCTATCTCAGATCACCTGGTTCACCAGGTCTTTAACACTGGTCACCAGGTCTTTAACACTGGGTTATCAGGTCTTTAACACTGGGTTACCAGGTCTTTAACACTGGGTTACCAGGTCTTTAACACTGGGTTACCAGTGTTAAAGACCTGGTAAGAGCTGCTTAACGCCTGTTTGGCCGTCCTGGTTTCAGCGACTCCTTTGGTGGGCTCGTCCTCCAACTGCTCCGAAGAGGCTGCAGGTTATTCATTGTGCCATGAGCAGCACTCTGCTGCATCAGAGCTTTGTTAGCTGGCTCTCCCTGCTGGTTGGCATCGACTGGCTATGAATAGCTGCACATTCTGATAAGTGGTTTGAGACAAAACCTGAAAAATGATCTATTTTCTGTTCTAGGTCTGAACACCAGGACCTGGTTGTTACCATGGTGATGTGTGTATGCATTGTTTGAAAGTCCGTTTGGAAGCTCGATGAGCTGTGGACGATAGGTGTAATTTACTGGTGAGGGAACCTCAAACCCTCATTCAGGTTGAACTCAAGCTGCAGGTTTCGAAGGTGTTACGAGTGGCAGACACGAACAGAACCCCAAAAGGCAGAGACACACATGAAGCTTTAGCAGTAGCAATCTGCAGACAACTCCTCGGAGGCGAACCTCAGGAAACACGGTCAGGTCTGGCTGGGCGGCACAAACAGGCATCTGAGAAGCGTCAGGCACACGGGTACTGGGTGGAACTGGGTGATCTGCTTTGGGTCCAGAATAAATGAGCAAGGCACCCCGGCATGTTACTCAGGGCCGTACCTTTCCCAGTCGACTAGGTATTGAAGACCCCGACCTCTGCGTCGGACGTCCATCAGGCACCCCACTGTATAAGTGGGCTGATCGTCGCTGAGACCGGGGGAAGGCGGGGGTTCGGAAGGAGGGGACAGAGCTGGTGGGTACAGGCATCAGCTGAGAGACTTGGAAGGCTGAGTGATTTTCATGGATTCTGGTAAGGTCAAACGGATGGGTATAGAGCGGGTAGAGACCTTAGGGGATTTGGTGGCCGGTGGCATATTCCTGATGCCAGACCATCTGACCAGGTTGATAAGAGGGGGGTGGTTGGCGGTGGCAGTTGGCCGAGTGCTTGCTGGTGTTCAGGATGCGTTCCAGGGCTAACCTTGTTGCCCTCTAAACTTGTGGGGTGAATTGGGCGCCCTGTCAGAAATGATGTTGGAAGGAATGCCATGGAGTCAGAAAATCTGGTCTACCAGTAGGTTGGCAGTCTCTAGTGCAGTTGGAAGCTTGGGCAGAGCCAAGAAGTCTGCAGCCTTAGAAAAATGATCCACAACCATCCCAATAGCCATATTCCCCTTGGATGGCGGAAGGCCTGTGACAAAGTCCAGGGCAATGTGGGACCAGGGTCTTCCCAGGTAGGAGCTGTAGGAGTCCTGCTGGCGCCTGGTGCTGTGCCTTACCCATGTATCTGACCACACGGGTGGCCACAAATTCCCTTGTATCCTTCTCCAGAGTTAGCCACCAAAAGAAACGCTGTAGGAAGGTGATGGTTCGGTTGGCGCCAGGGTGACAGGCAAATTGGGAGTGCTGCAGTTGGGAGCGGACAGGGTCTGGGACAAACAGACGATCTTTCGGGCCAGTTCCTAGATCTGTATGCTGCCGCTGGGCCTCTCATTTCTTTCACCACTTCCCAGTTAACCACCCCATCACCTGCTCCTCTGGCAGAATGGTATCTGGGTTTGATGGACCATGGTCCAGTGGAAACTGGCGAGAGACGGGATCAGCCTTGCAGTTCCTGGAACCAGGACGGTAAGTTATAGTGAACTGGAACTGATAGAAAAACTGATTGACAGAACAGCGTGCAATCGTTCATTGGTTGCACTGTGCACGGGGTGTTGTATTCACTTTACTTAAAATTTGAACACTTGGGACATTCTAGTTGCCTGATAACAACAGGGAGAAATAATCCATATTAAACAAATACAGGGCTCCACTGATTACTAGCGTTAGCACGGCCTCACCGTCTGTTTCACCCGGTGTCTTTGTCTGTTCAGCGTGTGAAATGTTTAGTTGCTCCTCTGCCTCCCTTAGTGAAGGGAATAGGTGCAGAAAGTGTAGTTTATTTATGGCTATGGAGGCGAGACTTGGCGAGCTTGAGACGCGGTTCCGCAGCTTGGAGTTAGCTGGAGTTGCGTCAGGTAGCCAGGAGAAGCTAGCTGCTGCGGAGCCGCCTAGCGTAGCTACAGCTAGCGGTCCCCCGGCAGCAGCCGAGCAGCCAGGGCGGCTGGGTGACGGTTCGTAGGAAGCGTAGCCCTAAACAAAGGCCCACGGTGCCCCACCACCCGCTTCCCGTGGCTACCGCTTTTCCCCACTCGGCGACACACCCGCTGAGAAACCGACCCTGGTAATTGGCGACTCTGTTTAGCGCTACGTGAAGCCGACTCCAGCGACCATAGTTAAGAGCATTCCGGGGGCCAGAGCGGGCGACATAGAAGCAAATTTATGGCTGCTGGCGAGACGTAAACGTAAATTTGGTAAAGTTATTATTCACGTCGGAGCCAACGACACCCGGCTTCGTCAGTCTCCCCTCCTCTTCCCTCTCTACCCAGCCCCCCCATCAGCAGGAGGGTCCCCCTACATGAGCCTGGTCCTGCTCCAGGTTTCTTCCTGTTAAAGGGGAGTTTTTCCTGCCACTGTTGCTTGTCTGGGGTCAGGCCCTCCGATTCTGGAAAGGATCCTTGAAACAATTTTGATTGTATAAGACGCTATATAAATAAAGATTGATTTGATTTGAGCGCTCAACTGGCCTGAAGGGATTTCAGCCATTTAGTGGACTGAATGTAAGTGAGGTTTCTGGTCCGTCCAAACCACAAATGTTTGCTCAGCCCCTTACAACTCCTCCAATGACAACTTGACAGCCAGTAGCTCATGGTTCCCTACATTATCATTGGACTTTGCAGATGAGAACCTATGAGAGTAAAAGGCACATGGATGAGTCAATTGTCAGGAACAGATAACACAGCTCGAACATCAGAGGCGTCCGCCTCAAACTGCTTGCTAGGGTCAGGTTGGATGAGGACCAGTGCCATGGAGAATAGCTTCTTTAGCCTTTCAAAGTCAGTGTCTGCCTCAGGTGACCAGTTGAACCTCACATTAACAGAAGTGCGTTCCGTGAGAGGTGAGGCAATTTTACTATAACCCTGAACAAGAAGTTGTTTAAACCCAGAAAACGCTGCAACTCTCGGATTTGCTGGGATCGGCCACCCCACCACAGCTCTCATCCTCTCCGGGTCTGCCTTCATGCTACCACCCTGGTTAAAAAGGCCTGGGAAAGGGACACAATTAGCATGGAAATCACTTTTCAGCCTTGACAAATAACTTATTTTCCAAAAGTCTTGTCAAGATCTGCCGCACATGACCCAAGTGCTCCTCCAATGGACACTGACTCCTCTGTCAATGTACACAAACCGGCTGAGGATATAGGAAGACATCATTTACTAGAGCCTGAAACACGGCTGGGGCGTTGCCGAGTCCAAAGGGCATCACAAAGTACTAAAAATGGCCTAAAGGAGTACTAAATGCCATCTTCAATTCATGGCCCCTTCTGGATCTGGTACCAAGTGGTCGGCAAGTGAGATCCAGCTTGATAAAGAACTGGGCTGCCTCAAATGCAGAGGAAATAAGTGGTAGCGAGTATTTGTTTTTGATTGTGATGCTATTCAGGCCTCTATAATCGATGCATGGCCGCAGGGACGTATCTTTTCAACAACAAAAACAAGGCACTCACCTGCCTGGATTCTGTGGTGGCCTTCCTCTAACGTTGATCCCGCATGCCCCAGGTGCATTGGCTGCTCAGCAGCAACCGCAGCACTTTGAGGTGTGACGTGACCAACCTGGACGGCATCTCGCTCTCTGGCGGTTGTTCAGTGAGATAGGGTGAAGTCATGGTTGGGGGAGGGATGACTGAGGTACTACCAAAGATGGGGATGATCCGATCAGAAGCACATGGTAAATAGCAGTTCAGCCCAATTATGGGCGATTAAGATTCTCAAATACGAGTGGATTCACAGTGAGACGTGACTGGGAACTCAGGAGGAGAAACAAGTAAAACACCGAGCCTGGATCAGCAGTGCATTCATGTGTGTTTAGATCCTGATCTGGACCCTGACCATGGGCGGGCCTCCCAACGTCTTAGGACCTGGAGGGAATGTGTCACAAATGTGCAGGAAAGTGGGTCATTTCATATTCTTGCATCTGTGTACATCACATTTGCTCCACTGAGTTGCTCTTTTGTGTCGGTTTCATGTCCTAATGAAGCTTCATTTGGCTTCTGGTTTCTACTGGGCCTGATTATATTTGTGTGTACATGCAGGAGCCTCCTCTTCCTGCCCCCGCCGCTCCTCCTCCCCCGCTCTGGTTTGCAGGAGAGTGTGTGATCTGAATTTTAACATCATGGTCCGTCTACCAGCCACATTATTG
The DNA here is from genome assembly GCF_003711565.1 of Takifugu flavidus. NCBI lineage: Eukaryota > Metazoa > Chordata > Actinopteri > Tetraodontiformes > Tetraodontidae > Takifugu > Takifugu flavidus. The sequence goes on along the minus strand of NC_079526.1, from coordinate 16,372,670 downwards.
GGATGCTGCTGCCCAGGAATTGGTTTTCCCTCGTCTCCATGCCCGTATGGGTTTTCTGCTGGCTCTCCTTGGTCATCTCTAAGCTAGCAGTTCAATCAGATGGTAGCACAAAGGTCAGCTGGCCAATAAAAATCTGCCTCTCATTGAAGATGCTAATTTTACAAAAAGGGACAAACTTATCTCTGCGATGCTCCTCAGTAAACGTGTCCTCCTCCTTTTCCTCCTCGTTATCAAAGCCACAAACCTCTGGATTGCTGATGAAGGATTCTCGCTCTCTAAAATCTGGAGCCATTATGAGTCTCACTGATTCTTTCTTTTTTTTAAAAAAAAAGAAATGCTGCTGAAATCTGTGGGACTGTTTAGCTTCTGGGTCACATGACCTGTTGACGCTGGCTTTTTCACCAGTTTAGGTCCGGTTCTGGTGTAAAATCAGCTCCGGTATTCGAAGCCATCTCACCTCATTCAGCATTGGGACTGTTTGGAGACAGAATTTGTCCAAGATCAACAGCAGCAGTTTAAACATCCCCCAACGTTGGCTGCTCATCTGTTTCTGTGTCCACTAGAAGAACGCTCAGAAATATTCCGAGAGCTTTTCTAGCAAAGCTTTCATCCAGGAACTCCATGTCTCTGCTTCCTTCATTGTTCTGACAGTTTGTCCAAGACCATCCTCACATGAGGAGTCTTAAGGGGCAGTTAGCATAAGATCAATTCGCTGTTCTTTTTTCTAGTCTTTGTGGTGTTTTATGTTGAATATCTTATGGTAATGCTGCATTGTGCAGCTTAAAGGAACTGAAAAGCTATGACAGGCTGCTGTTATCCTTTTTGGTTGACCTGTAATCTAAGCTAGGCTAGTTAGCTAGCCTTATGTCCATCAGAGGGTAGCGATCAGAGGCCCTGACAACACCATCATGTTTGGTGCTAAATGTGCAGCCTGTTTGGCGACCACCCGCTGAGGCTGATTTAGATGCATCTCAGTGGAGCTTTAGCTTCTCCATCATGTCCGGAGCAGCTATACACGGCCCAGAGAGCTTCACCGTGGCTGCACAGCCTCCCAGGCTGGACACACTCCCGACTTCCATCCACAACAATGGAGCTTTGTTGCCATGTCTTCACTGAGGTGGAAAAGGAAAGAGATGAATTTATTCTGCCGACAAGTTCCCCAAACTGTCGTATGTGTGCATTAACATTCATGACTGCCGGCTTTTAACGACTGATCCGAGTTGATAAAACATCATTGTCGACATTTTCTTTTTAGTTTCATTTTTTTGTTTTCAGGCATTTTTTCCCCCTCATGTTGTTAAATTTCTAAAATTGTGACCTGTGTGGTCCTGCCATCCTTTTAGGATCTTCCTTTGGATCAGAGGGGGTGTGAGAACATCTAGGAACCCAAAGATAGTCCATCACTCTGGCTTTTTCCAGGTTATTCTCAGATGGGTTGCTTCTCCCTTCGCTTCCCTGTCATCACAGCGCTCCAGTCAGTCTTCTTCACTTGGACGTCCACGTCTGCCATCTAAACTTCTGAGCTTTGGTTTTATCAAAAATGATTAATTTGGACCAAATGAGTCCATCAAATGAGTCCAGGAGTGAACCTGGAGCCTGAGAGGTGAGCGCAGCCTCGTGGCACTAAAACGTTCATGATGATCCTCCAGCTGTAAATGATGCTTCTGTTTCACACACGACCCACAGGGGTGTCAGAGGGTGCTGGGGGAGCTCCGACACGCTGTAATCAGAATTATTTCATGAGGAGCTGGAGCCACGGCACAGGCAGGCGACCCCGTGTGAGAGCTGTGGAACATCAGGGCCGAGGTCACTCCTCAGGCCCGCTGCTGAAGATGCCAGTCAGCTCAGCGAGGGTCCAGGAATCATCTGACATTTCCAGCAGCCAGGTTGGGGGGCGGGGATACACGTGTGTGTGTGTGTGGGGGGGGGGGATACACGTGTGTGTGGTGTGTGTGGGGGGGGGGAGATACACGTGTGTGTGTGTGTGTATGGGGGGGATACACGTGTGTGTGTGTGTGTGTGTGGGGGGGGGAGATACACGTGTGTGTGTGTGTGTATGGGGGGGATACACGTGTGTGTGTGGGGGGGGGGGGATACACGTGTGTGTTGTGTGTGGGGGGGGATACACGTGTGCGGGGGGGGGATACACGTGTGTGTGTGTGGGGGGGGGATACACGTGTGGGGGGGGGATACACGTGTGCGGGTGTGGTGTGTGTGTGGGGGGGGGGGGGGTCACCTTTCACACAAAGTAGCTCTGTTGACACCTGAAGAAAAGCTTGTATATTTACAGTCCTGGATCAAGGAGCTCCACACCTGTGGCCACTGGATATGTGCTGCAGGTCATTACAGACGGGAGCGCGTCATTACAGACGGGAGCGCGTCATTACAGACGGAGCGGGTCATTACAGACGGGAGCGGGTCATTATAGACGGGAGCGGGTCATTACAGACGGGAGCGGGTCATTACAGACGGGAGCGCGTCATTACAGACGGGAGCGCGTCATTACAGACGGGAGCGCGTCATTACAGACGGGAGCGGGTCATTACAGACGGGAGCGGGTCATTATAGACGGGAGCGGGTCATTACAGACGGGAGCGCGTCATTACAGACGGGAGCGCGTCATTACAGACGGGAGCGGGTCATTACAGACGGGAGCGGGTCATTATAGACGGGAGCGCGTCATTATAGACGGGAGCGGGTCATTACAGACGGGAGCGGGTCATTATAGACGGGAGCGCGTCATTATAGACGGGAGCGGGTCATTACAGACGGGAGCGGGTCATTACAGACGGGAGCGCGTCATTACAGACGGGAGCGCGTCATTACAGACGGGAGCGGGTCATTACAGACGGGAGCAGTTCTCAGTATTTGCTGAGTCAGGAGAAAAAGGTCCCATGATGGAAAAGAAGGACTTCATGCTGCAGACAAGCAGAGCCTGTGCTGATGTGAAGAAAGGTGACCAGTCGATCACCGATGGAAGAAACAGGCCAATAATCTTCAGCGAGGCCAGGCTGGCCTTTGTGTTTGGCCAGGGTTCCTATGGTAACCAGAACTGTGGGGTTTCCTAGAAGTCAGAACTTAGATCATCGGTTGTTCCAGCAGCATGCAGCCTGTGTTTTGAGGAGGCATCCAGCAGCCCTCATCCATCGTCGCTCTAATTTGGTAGCTACACGTGTGGCTTCCAGCTTCCTGGGAGCGGAACAAGGTCCAGTTTCCCACACAGCGGGAAAGGGAAACTTGGGGTCCAAACTATAAGGATATTACTCTTTTTAATTTTTCCACTTTTGTTATTCTTATTTCCAAAGTGCAGTGAGCAGGTAATAAACCTGAAATCAGGGTTTCACTCATGTGCACTATAAGCACAACTTTCCAGCATTTACATACACATTGCATCATATTCAAACATCAAACATCAAATATCAGCAGCAAATGGAATCTTGAAACACATTAATAACATTCAAAGTAGCAAATCCCAAGCATTTATGTCTGAAAGGCAAATGTGATATAGCCCAGCAGCCCCA
>NC_079526.1:16339149-16364149 GCF_003711565.1 Takifugu flavidus | reverse complement strand
AACCGTGGTTGTTTCCAGTTGCACCAAAACACGCCGCAGACGTGGCGTCGTCACTGGTAGGCGGCCTGAGATCGCCCCGAGCAACTGTACCATGATGACATCATCATCTTGAGGAGTATCGTGTTATCTGGACTCTTATTAACGCCACAGTCTGAATTTACATTAATGGTGACACTGACCAGAGAAACTGTTTTAGACCTTCCATCAGGACATTGGACGGGTTGTTATTATATATTTGATGAACCATCTAGAAAGCAGAGACTTACATCAATGTTCTCCTTTGATGTTTCTTTAGGAATGCAGCTGTGTAGAGATTTAAAATGAGGCCAGGCAGAGCAGATTTGCCACATTTTCAGTGTTTGAAAGCAGCTTTTTCTTCCTCTTGCTTCTTTACCCCCCCACTCCCGATGGTTGTCGCCACCTGCTGTTCTGGAGTCTCTACAACAGGACTGAACTGCTTCTTTTCTCCACAGCTTTGGGTTTTTTGTTGCCATGCCAACGCCTCCATCTTACAAAGAATAATGTGAAGCTGATGCTGCAGATAAACGTTACATTCTCCTGACTGACAAACGCACAGTTTCAAGATCTTTACTGGTCTCAGTAAAGATCACACACACACACACTCACACACACACACACACACCACACACACACAACACACACACACACACACACACTCACACTCACACACACACACACACACACACACACACAGACACACACACACACACACACACACACACAGACCAGCAACAGAGGAGGCGCTTGTCTGCTACACTGAAGCCAACCAGCAGGGGGCAGATCGTTGGGTTCATCTCACTGATTTGGTTGATTCTCTGTGATGATGATGATGATGATGATGGTGATGATGATGATATGATGATGATGATGATGGTGATGATGATGGTGATGATGCTGATGGTGATGATGGTGGTGATGATGATGATGATGATGATGGTGATGATGGTGATGATGCTGATGGTGCTGCTGCTGGTGATGCTGATGCTGCTGCTGTGCTGCTGCTGCTTGTGCTGCTGGTGCTGATGCTGATGGTGCTGCTGGTGGTGCTGCTGCTGCTGATGCTGGTGCTGCTGCTGCTGGTGCTGCTGCTGCTGGTGCTGCTGCTGGTGCTGCTGCTGCTGGTGCTGCTGCTGCTGGTGCTGATGCTGATGGTGATGCTGCTGCTGGTGATGCTGATGGTGCTGCTGATGATGATGGTGATGATGTGGTGATGATGATGATGATGATGATGATGGTGATGATGAACAAAACAGCTCATGTTTGCACAACACCCAGTGAATTGTGGTAAAAAAAAGGGAAGTGATGGGAATGTGGAACTCTCTCTCTCTCCCCTCTCCTCTCCCCCTCTCCCCCTCTCTCTCTCCTCTCCCTCTCCTCTCTCTCCCCCTCTCCTCTCTCTCTCCTCTCCCCCTCTCCTCTCTCTCTCCCCCTCTCCTCTCTCCCCCTCTCCTTTCTCTCCTCTCTCCCCCTCTCCTCTCTCCTCTCCCCCTCTCCTCTCTCTCCCCCTCTCTCCTCTCTCTCCCCTCTCCTCTCTCTCCCTCTCCCCCTCTCCCCCTCTCTCCTCTCTCCCCCTCTCCTCTCTCCTCTCCCCCTCTCCTCTCTCCCCCTCTCCTCTCCTCTCTCCCCCTCCCCTCTCTCTCCCCCTCTCCCCCTCTCCTCCTCTCTCCCCCTCCCCCTCTCCTCTCTCTCCCCCTCTCCCCCCCCTCCCCCCCTCCCCCTCTCCCCCTCCTCCCCCCTCCCCCTCTCCCCCTCTCCCCCCCCCTTCTCTGTAATAATGAAGACTAAGTCCTGTCCGTGTACATTAATTCCTCCCATAATTCCTTGGGCTAAATATAGCGCTCCAGACTTGAGTGAATTTCTGAGATAATCACTGGGAATTAGACGGTCACGGTTGGATTAACACACAGATGATGTTCTGGTCCAAGAACGCTTGTTCATTTATTTCTGTTTCAGTTCTGATTTTCTGTAAAGATGAATGTGAGGACGGTTGTCGAGGTAACGGGGCGACGGGACGACAGCTGCAGCAGACACAGGCGTAAAGAGGGCTCAGCAGAAACACGACTCCTTTCTTTTCACCTGTTTTCAGAGGACAGAAATAAGTTGTGCTAACGCTGGTGTTTCCCGTCTCTGGGGGGGGTTCAGGCCTCAGCACCTCCAAAGTTTGGGATCAGTTTCCGTTGTTCAGGGCTCATGTTAGCGCGAATATTAAAAGCTAAAACACATGAAAGCGTTGTCAACAGAGCAGAGGATGGAACAGAAGGAGCTCCACGTGCTTCACTTCAGAGCCAAACTGGGCAGCGTTTGGCCGTTGCTCCTGGCAACCAAAGGCAGGAGGCGGGGGGGGGGGCCTGCTGCTGGCAGCGATACGGCGCAGCAGAGATGCTGGACTCTCCCAGCGGGACCAGAACTCTTGGCTTCACCCGTGTGAACGTTTCGGGCCCGCAGACTCCGGGTAGAACCACCAGGCCACAGAACTGGAATTTGATTACATCAGAAAAAAGATGGCACAAAAACTGGATATTGAGTTATTGACCTGCCGTTATAGCGATGGCGAAGGCTGCAGCCTGGCACCCGGGGGGACGTCCAGGCGGGTGTGAGCCCCGACCCCCCCAGACACAAGAGCCCCTCAACACGCCACCAGTGCACATTTAAAGGCTCCTCCGTGTCCGTGTGTTTCAGATCCTCAGGTGAACTCCCATCAGCTGCGTCCATCTGTCCGTCTGGTTCCTGAGAATTCCAGGATGTCTGCTGCCACCGTGCTGGTGCTCCTCCTCCTGGTCGCCCCCCCGGTAAGCTGCTCTCAACGTCTTCAGTCCGGCAGCGTGGGTGCGAGAGGGCAAACGCAACAGTTGGAGGTGAATACATTCATCAAGTCTTCGTGCACCTGAGGCTGCGGCGCCTCACGTCCTGTTCAGCAGAAGCGCATCAATTATGGATCCGCTGGTGTGAAGCAGGATTGTTGGGTGAAGATGCTGCGTCATCATTTATTCAACGTTAGCGTTAGCGTTAGCGTCGGTCCTGTTGCCGTCTCCTCTGTCCTGCTGGTAAATGTCAGGTGTGGGAACAGCGGAGAGGAAAAACCTGGACCGGCGGCTCTGATGGCGATGGTGCTCTCCAGAACATCTGGACTCGCCCTGCCACAGTCAAACCCAACAATGTGATAAACAGATCAAAGGGACGCAAAGACGTTCCATCATTCCAAACATGCTGCGGCGCTCCTGTGTCAGCAGACTCCTGGAGACACTGTTGCTCTCTGTGAACCCCCCCGAGGGTTGGTGATGTCACCTCCTCCGTCCCAGCCAGAATCTCCTCCGGCTGTGATCAATATTAGTCACTGAATAGCTCTTAAAGATGCACCAGCATTAAAGGAATAACTGAGGTCATCCACACAGCCATAAAGTTCACTCATCCAAACGCTCCCATTTATCGATATAAACATCGTTCCTCTGTTGATTGTTCAGGTTTGGAACCAGCAGGTTCCCAAGAACTGCGTCATCAAGATGGAGCAGGAGAAATGTATGGAAATGATCACGTCGGACGACCTCGGCAACGACCTGGACTTTGGTAGGGTTTCGTTTTTGTCGCGTTTGTAGCCTTTAGCGTCTCATGCTAACAGCTGCTGTGGGTATTTAAAATTGAAACCCGGTAAACACATGTTGGCTACGATGATTTATGGCCTCCATCGGACCAGCAGGAGAAGATCTGCTGAACCGAAAGAGTTGATACTTGATAATGACGATGATAATAACGATTCTTGAAATGTATCTGTCGCCACCCACTGGAGTCTCGTGGAAACAGTGGAATGATCTGCTGGGACGGTGCTGAGTTCAGGTTCAGGTGGGGGGGCTGCTCCTCACTGTCTCCTCTGTGTCTGCAGCATGTCCGTGGATGTGGGACAACCTGACCTGTTGGCATCCAGCTCAGATCGGCGAGGTGGTCGTCGTAAACTGCCCTGAACTCTTCACTAAGTTCATGAGTGAGGACGACTACGGTCAGTGATGGGGGTGTCCGGGGGCTGTCATGTGCAGCTGTATCAATATGTGGTAAAATGAAGTATTATAAAACATGAATGAATCCAATTTATTAAAATAGTAATGTGTTTATCTGGGCTCAGAAGTATTCCGGCTCTCTGTCTCCCTCCATTGGCCATCTGCAGAATTGCAGCCATGATTTGATCAGGAAGCTGGTTTTCTTTATAATTATTCTGAATAATTTATATATATTCCAGATTATCATGAGACAGCAGCTGATCACAGTTCCGGTTATTCCAGGAAACGTTTGAGGGTTCCTGCTAATCCAGGACGTCTCCTCCGGTCTGGTGCCGATTTGATTTCTTCTGTTCTGGTTTAATTTAAGAACAAATAATTGTGAGGGAGAGGAAAAGATATCGGATTCTTTAATTCAAAACCCTTAAAACAGCAGAAAAAGACGATCGGTGAAAACAAAGGATAAGTGAATAAAACGGCTGATTCATTTGAACTATTGTTGAACCTGGAGGGATTCAATCAGTCAATCAGTCAATCAATCAATCAGTCGATCAATCAGTCGATCAATCAATCAATCAGTCGATCAATCAATCAGTCGATCAATCAGTCGATCAATCAATCAATCAGTCAATCAGTCGATCAATCAGTCAATCAGTCGATCAATCAATCAGTCGATAAATCAATCAGTCGATCAATCAATCAGTCGATCAATCAATCAATCAGTCGATCAATCAATCAGTCGATCAATCAATCATCCACCCACCCACCCATCCACCCACCATCACCCACCCACCCACCCACCCACCCAGCCCCCAGCCAACCATCCAAGCACCACCCACCCACCCAGCCATCCACCCAGCCAGCACTCCACCAGCCGCCCACCCACCAAGCCATCCAACCCAGCCCCCCTCCCACCAACCACCCATACAGCACCCACCACAGCCACCCAGCCAGAACACCAAGCCATCAGCCACCCACCCAGCCAGCCCAGCCAACCACCCATCCACCCATCCTCCACCCAGCCACCCACCCACCCGCCACCACAGCCAGCCACCAAGCCACCAGCACCCAGCCAACCCCACAGCCAGCCAACCACCCACCATACCTCCAGCCAGCAGCCACCCAGCCAACCAGCCAGCCAGCCACCCACCCACCCCCCCACCCACCCCAGCCACCAGCCCCCAACAGCACACACCACCCAGCCGCCCAGCCACCAGCAACCCACCCACCCACCCAGCACCCAGCCACAGCCAGCCGCCCACCCACCCATCCAGCCACCCACCCAGCCACCCAGCAACACCCCACCCCCCATCCACCCACCCACCAGCCACCCATCCAGCCAACCCACCACCAATCCACCCACCCATCAGCCCCACCCCACCCACACATGCAGCCCACCCACCCACCCAGCCAGCCACCACCAGCCTCCACCACACCACCCACCCAGCACCCAGCCACCCACCCACCAGCCACCCAGCCACCACCCAGCCAGCCACCCACCCACCCACCCATCCACCCATCCCCCACCCAGCCATCCACCCACCCACCCAGCCACCCAGCCAGCACCCATCCACCCATCCATCCACCCACCCATCCACCCATCCACCCACCCATCCATCCATCCACCACCCATCCATCACCCATCCATCCACCCATCCACCCATCCATCACCCATCCACCCCCCATCCACCCACCCATCCATCCATCCATCCACCCATCCACCCACCCATCCACCCATCCATCCACCCACCCACCCATCCACCCATCCACCCACCCACCCATCCATCCACCCATCCTCCACCCCACCCATCCATCCATCCATCCACCACCCACCCATCCATCCACCCATCCACCCATCCATCCACCACCCATCCATCCACACCCACCCACCATCACCATCCACACCCATCCATCCACCCACCCACCCATCCATCCACCCATCCACCCACCCATCCATCCACCCACCCGTCCATCCACCCATCCACCCACCCATCCATCCACCCACCCATCCATCCATCCACCCATCCACCCAGCAGGTCCTGACCCCCAGACCCACGTGTGCCTCATGTTCTCTGTGCTTGTCCCGTGTTGTGCCCACAGAGTTGGGGACCGTGAGCCGTAACTGCACCGAGTACGGCTGGTCGGACGCCTTCCCTTATTACGTCGATGCCTGCGTGCAGGACGAAGGCAACGGCAGCCATGTGGTCAGTGCCCCCCGGAGGCGCCCCCCCCCCAGAGGTGACCGCTGCTACACTTGTTGCTTGTGTCTTCCAGGGCATGTACTACGTGTCGGTGAAGGCTCTGTACACGGTGGGCTACAGCACCTCTCTGGTCTCCCTCACCATAGCCATGGTCATCCTGTGCAGGTTCAGGTAAGATGGCCTCTCCACTGGACCCGTTCCTGGGGAACCGGGCATCCTGCTAATGGTCATCTGATCTGTGCAGGAAGCTGCACTGCACCCGCAACTTCATCCACATGAACCTGTTTGTGTCGTTCATGTTGAGGGCCATCTCGGTGTTCATCAAGGACAGCGTGCTGTACGCGGAGGACAACGAGCACTGCTTCATACATACGGTGAGTCCACAGGCTCCGCCCACAGAGGTGTCTGGGCAGCCCCTCCATGCCCCCCCTGATGTGGCCTGTGTTTGCACCTGCAGCTGGAGTGTCGGGCCGTCATGATTTTCTTCCATTACTGCGTTCTGTCTAATTACTTCTGGCTCTTCATCGAGGGTCTGTACCTCTTCACTTTACTGGTGGAGACCTTTTTCCCTGAGAAAAGATACTTCTACTGGTACATCATCATCGGCTGGGGTGAGACCATGTGACCACGCCGCCTCATCAAACCTTCTTGCTAATGTGCTGACCTTTGTGCTCTGACAGGAACTCCGACGCTGTGTGTGACCATCTGGGCGGTGCTGAGGCTTCACTTTGATGATGTCGGGTAGGTGAAGACCACGGACGCCTCTGGAGGCCTTTCTATAACCCAGGCCCATCATCCCCGGGGACCACCTGACCCAAACCCCGCCCTTCACCATGACAACCATCCCTAACCAATCAAAAATGAACAATACACCAGTGAAACGATGCGCGGCTCCTTCACTTTGATTTCCTTAATATTTTATGCACATTGATAAACTATAATAACCCCCTTCACCCGATTGATCAATGAAGTTTATCTTTCAACATAAATGAGAATTGTTTCGTGAGGAGAGGTGAAAGCATTTCCTGATGGTTAGGGTTAGGGTTAGACCAGGGGTTAGGGTTAGACCAGGGGTTAGGGTTAGACCAGGGGTTAGGGTTAGACCAGGGGTTAGGGTTAGACCAGGGGTTAGGGTTAGGGTTAGGGTTAGGCCAGGGGTTAGGGTTAGACCAGGGGTGAGGGTTAGACCAGGGTTTAGGGTTAGGCCAGGGGTGAGGGTTAGGCCAGGGGTTAGGGTTAGACCAGGGGTTAGGGTTAGACCAGGGGTGAGGGTTAGACCAGGGTTTAGGGTTAGGGTTAGACCAGGGGTTAGGGATAGACCAGGGGTTAGGGTTAGGGTTAGACCAGGGGTTAGGGTTAGACCAGGGGTTAGGGTTAGGTTAGACCAGGGGTTAGGGTTAGACCAGGGGTTAGGGTTAGGCCAGGGGTGAGGGTTAGACCAGGGGTTAGGGTTAGACCAGGGGTGAGGGTTAGACCAGGGGTTAGGGTTAGGGTTAGACCAGGGGTTAGGGATAGACCAGGGGTTAGGGTTAGGGTTAGACCAGGGGTTAGGGTTAGACCAGGGGTTAGGGTTAGACCAGGGGTGAGGGTTAGGCCAGGGGTTAGGGTTAGGCCAGGGGTGAGGGTTAGACCAGGGTTTAGGGTTAGGGTTAGACCAGGGGTTAGGGTTAGGCCAGGGGTTAGGGTTAGACCAGGGGTTAGGGTTAGGCCAGGGGTTAGGGTTAGACCAGGGGTTAGGGTTAGGGATAGACCAGGGGTTAGGGTTAGGGATAGACCAGGGGTTAGGGTTAGGGATAGACCAGGGGTTAGGGTTAGACCAGGGGTTAGGGTTAGGCCAGGGGTGAGGGTTAGACCAGGGGTTAGGGTTAGGGATAGACCAGGGGTTAGGGTTAGGCCAGGGGTTAGGGTTAGGCCAGGGGTTAGGGTTAGGGATAGACCAGGGGTTAGGGTTAGGGATAGACCAGGGGTTAGGGTTACACCAGGGGTTAGGGTTAGGGATAGACCAGGGGTTAGGGTTAGGGTTAGACCAGGGCTGGACAGAAGAGTGAGATCCCAGAAGAAAGGTTGTCTTACCTGAGAGGACAGAAGTCCCTGGAGGACTGGATCCAGCACCCGACAGTCAGATGGTTCTTCTTCTTTTTTGATGCAGATGTTGGGACCTGAACGACAGTGTTCCCATCTGGTGGGTGATTAAGGGACCTGTGCTGGCCTCCATTATGGTGAGACAAGTGATCCGTGTGTGTCCCATCAGTGATCCGTGTGTGTGTCCATCAGTGATCCGTGTGTGTGTCCCATCAGTGATCCGTGTGTGTCCCATCAGTGATCCGTGTGTGTCCCATCAGTGATCCGTGTGTGTCCCATCAGTGATCCGTGTGTGTGTCCCATCAGTGATCCGTGTGTGTGTCCCATCAGTGATCCGTGTGTGTCCCATCAGTGATCCGTGTGTGTGTTCCATCAGTGATCCGTGGTGTGTCCCATCAGTGATCCGTGTGTGTGTCCCATCAGTGATCCGTGTGTGTCCCATCAGTGATCCGTGTGTGTGTCCCATCAGTGATCCGTGTGTGTCCCATCAGTGATCCGTGTGTGTCCCATCAGTGATCCGTGTGTGTCCCATCAGTGATCCGTGTGTGTGTCCCATCAGTGATCCGTGTGTGTGTCCCATCAGTGATCCGTGTGTGTGTTCCATCAGTGATCCGTGTGTGTGTCCCATCAGTGATCCGTGTGTGTCCCATCAGTGATCCGTGTGTGTGTCCCATCAGTGATCCGTGTGTGTGTCCCATCAGTGATCCGTGTGTGTGTCCCATCAGTGATCCGTGTGTGTTCCATCAGTGATCCGTGTGTGTGTCCCATCAGTGATCCGTGTGTGTGTCCCATCAGTGATCCGTGTGTGTCCCATCAGTGATCCGTGTGTGTGTTCCATCAGTGATCCGTGTGTGTGTCCCATCAGTGATCGTGTGTGTGTGTCCCATCAGTGATCCGTGTGTGTCCCATCAGTGATCCGTGTGTGTCCCATCAGTGATCCGTGTGTGTGTCCCATCAGTGATCCGTGTGTGTCCCATCAGTGATCCGTGTGTGTGTCCCATCAGTGATCCGTGTGTGTCCCATCAGTGATCCGTGTGTGTGTCCCATCAGTGATCCGTGTGTGTCCCATCAGTGATCCGTGTGTGTCCCATCAGTGATCCGTTGTGTGTTCCATCAGTGATCCGTGTGTGTCCCATCAGTGATCCGTGTGTGTGTCCCATCAGTGATCCGTGTGTCCCATCAGTGATCCGTGTGTGTGTCCCATCAGTGATCTGTGTGTGTGTCCCATCAGTGATCCGTGTGTGTCCCATCAGTGATCCGTGTGTCCCATCAGTGATCCGTGTGTCCCATCAGTGATCCGTGTGTGTCCCATCAGTGATCCGTGTGTGTGTCCCATCAGTGATCCGTGTGTGTGTCCCATCAGTGATCCGTGTGTGTCCCATCAGTGATCCGTGTGTGTGTCCCATCAGTGATCCGTGTGTGTCCCATCAGTGATCCGTGTGTGTGTCCCATCAGTGATCCGTGTGTGTGTCCCATCAGTGATCCGTGTGTGTCCCATCAGTGATCCGTGTGTGTCCCATCAGTGATCCGTGTGTGTGTCCCATCAGTGATCCGTGTGTGTGTCCCATCAGTGATCTGTGTGTGTGTCCCATCAGTGATCCGTGTGTGGTCCCATCAGTGATCCGTGTGTGTGTCCATCAGTGATCCGTGGTGTGTCCCATCAGTGATCCGTGTGTGTGTCAGGTTTATTTGATCCTTACCTTCCTTTCTGCAGATCAACTTTGTGCTCTTCGTCGGCATCATCATCATCCTTGTACAGAAGCTTCAGTCACCCGACATCGGTGGAAACGAGTCCAGTATTTACCTGTGAGTGACTCTGGGCAGCAGGGACCCTAACCCAGGACAGATCCTGATCACGCTGATCCCTGCCTGTGATTCCAGGAGGCTTGCTCGATCCACGCTGCTGCTGATCCCTCTGTTCGGGATCCACTACACGGTCTTTGCCTTCTCCCCCGAGAACGTGAGTAAGAGGGAGCGTCTGGTGTTTGAACTCGGGCTCGGATCCTTCCAGGTGAGCAGAACCTCCAGGTCTCCATTCACCCCAAACGCCCCAACAGAACCGCTCTGACTCCTCACAGAGAAAGTCCGTCTGATACTTTGTCAAAATAACGCTTGAACTTTGGACACACGAGTCTGCTGCTCTTATCTTTAGCTTTGAAGCTCAGCTGGGTGGACTCACTAACCCTGACCCTAACCCTGACCCTAACCCTGACCCTAACCTTCTAACCCTGACCTTCTAACCCTAACCCCTAACCCCTGACCCTAACCTTCTAACCCTGACCCTAACCTTCTAACCCTGACCCTAACCCTGACCCTAACCTTCTAACCCTGACCCTAACCTTCTAACCCTAACCCCTGACCCTAACCTTCTAACCCTGACCTTCTAACCCTAACCCCTAACCCCTGACCCTGACCCTAACCTTCTAACCCTGACCCTGACCCTAACCCTGACCCTAACCTTCTAACCCTGACCCTAACCTTCTAACCCCTGACCCTGACCTTCTAACCCCTGACCCTAACCTTCTAACCCTGACCTTCTAACCCTAACCCCTAACCCCTGACCTTCTAACCCTGACCCTGACCCTAACCTTCTAACCTGACCCTAACCTTCTAACCCCTGACCCTGACCCTAACCTTCTAACCCTGACCCTAACCTTCTAACCCTGACCCTGACCCTAACCTTCTAACCCTGACCCTAACCCTGACCCTGACCCTAACCTTCTAACCCTGACCCTGACCCTAACCCTGACCCTAACCCTAACCCTGACCCTAACCTTCTAACCCTGACCCTGACCCTAACCCTAACCCTAACCCTGACCCTAACCTTCTAACCCTGACCCTGACCCTAACCCTGACCCTAACCTTCTAACCCTGACCCTGACCCTAACCCTGACCCTAACCTTCTAACCCTGACCCTGACCCTAACCCTAACCCAAAACCAGCAGCGCAGCTTCTTGCACGTGTGTGCGTTTGTCTCACGGTTGCCTCTTCTGGTGTCTTCAGGGCTTCGTGGTCGCCGTCCTCTACTGCTTCTTGAACGGAGAGGTAAGTCTCCTTAAGTGGTAGCTCAGCTCGTGTACACTGAATGTATAATATTAATATAATATTCAAACACACACCTCAGAATGTTGCACGTGAGGGGAGGTTGAGGATGTGAAATGTGATCCGACCACAGGGGGGCGCTCTGTCCCTCTCTTTGACTCAGATGACCTCGTGTGATTGGTCCACACACGAGTGTAAAACATCCTTCCTTTGAGAAGAGGAGCAGAATGTTTTAGATTCTGTTTCAAAGTGTTTGTAGTGAAGCGATTTATAGGAGGGGAGGAGTCTTTCCAGCGAGGTCCATTAATAATGACCTTGTGAAGTTTATCCCTCAAGGTGCAATCGGAGATCAAGAGGAAATGGCGCAGCTGGACGGTGAACAGGTACTTTGCTGTGGACATGAAGCATCGCCATCCTTCGCTGGCGAGCAGTGGCGTGAACGGGGGGACGCAGCTGTCCATCCTCAGCAAGAGCAGCTCGCAGATCCGCATGTCCAGCCTGCAGGCGGAGACCCCGGCCTCCTGAAGGCCGCCGGCATCCCCATGACCCACCTGTTCCATAACCCCTATCCCAACCCGTACCCGGACGAGACCGGCTCAGAGACCCAGCTCAACTCCAGCCACCCAGAACAGCCTTTGGTCTGACCCGCTTCAGCCCAGAAACTGGGAACCCGTCCCAGCATGGCACACCTGACACAGGCTCGCACATTAATCACACACACACACACACACACACACAGAGACACACAGATACACACACAGACACACACAGAGACACACACACACACACACACAGAGACACACAGATACACACACACACACACACACAGAGACACACACACACACACACAGAGACACACAAACACACACACACAGAGACACACAGATACACACACAGACACACAAACACACACACACACACAGAGACACACACACACACACACACAGAGACACACAAACACACACACACACACACACAGATACACACACACACAGACACAGACAGACAGACACACACACACATACAGACACAGACACACACACACACACACACACACTCGGATAAAGAAGGCTGAAGGTTAACCCTGCAGAAACTGAGGCAGTTTAAAAGATGAGTTCATCACTGGTTCATCACTGGTTCATCACTGGTTCATCATTGGTTCATCACTGGTTCATCACTGGTTCATCACTGGTTCATCACTGGTTCATCACTGGTTCATCACTGGTTCCCCCCCTGCTGGGGGGGGCAGAGGTGTGGCCATTGTTGGTTCCCCTCAGCCCAGAAGACTGAAGAATGTTCAGCAAATACAGATCCTGAAGAGCAGCGAGATGCTCCTTCCTGGACGTGTAGGAAAGGACCCGGTTAGACGGAGACTTCTTGGTCTGTTCTGCCCGCTGAGTCCACCCACCAACACCCACCAACACCCACCAACACCACCAACACCCACCAACACCCACCTTCACGCCCCACAGCGCAGAAAAGCCCCCGAAGCGCCGCAGTTTGTAGATTTTTACCAGCCGTTAATACAGAAAATGTCAATGAAGCTGAGCTGCTGCATGAATATCAGATTTACTGTCCGTGAGTATTTCCTAGAGGCTGATTGACTGTCTTCTTCAGCTTTGAGCATCTGTTGCCTGGACAACCAGGAACCTCTTTAAATCTTTCTGTAGAATGTTTGAGGGCTTCAAGTCAAGGTGAAAAACTCAAATATTTCTGCTATGTAATATAATCTATCGTCCTCGGGATCTTGGTGTCTTGGTGATCAGTGTGAAGCAGCCGAGCTTCTTCTGAGACTCCTGAAGCCTCTTAAACTAGAACTCCAACTGAAAGGTTCCTTAGGAACCATTTGCTGGCTCTGCAGGTCCTTCTGCACTGGCCCCATCAGAAATGCTCCTGGAAAGTTCTTCCTCCTCAATGAGCAGCAAACGTTTCTGTCTTTCTCCCCCTGAATCCTGAATTTAATTGTTTCTGTGAAAGAAGAATTCCAGGAGTTGTTTTCTTTTGAATATTTGAATTCTGATGAAAGGAATCAGAGCGAAGCGCAACGAAGGCGCCTTGGGAGCCTCGGGCGCCGTGATGCCTCCGCCCTCCTGCTGAGCCCTCACCTCTACTGTCAGCTTTGGTTTTTACGTGCAGATTTTTGCTCCTTTCGTCACAACTGAACATTTGAGTCGCGTCTCCAAAAGTGCCTTCATGCACAAAACGACGATTTTTGTCTCTTGACTTCAAAACAAAACTGCAAACTTGAAGGTTGAATAGAAGGAAGTCAGCGTTCCAAACCTGGAGGCCAACGTGGACACGTCTGGGCTGAAGAGGAGCAGGAATGACGGGTGAAGTATGAGCTCAGCAGGTTCCTCACAAAGGGGCGTGGCCACTGCTCGCCGCTCTGATGGCGAGGACGTTTGTTCAGTCAGCAGCAGAAGTCGGTTTAAATGAACATCGTTTCTGTAATTTGCAGGTAACGAACCACCAAGAGAATAGAGAATATTTTAAATAATTAAATATAATGGTGACTAAGTTGATGTACTAACATTAAAACGTTTAATATTTGATTGTAAATATTCACAAGTATTTTATTTATTCTCACATTGGACAACTAGAACATCTTAAATTGAAATACCATCAATTTTATTACTTTTTGTACAAATGTGACAGCCAATAAAATCACCAGAAACACTATAGAAGTACCACTACTCACCAACTGAGGAAGAATCCCACAAAATCATGATGCAGATGTTCAGATGTTCAGATGTTCAGACCTGCAAATGGCCCAACTGACCAGTAAACCACCGGTGCAGAACCGGCAGCGGCCGACAGGGGGCCGTGTCTGTGAGGGTTTGGGGAGAAATTGGCTTCTTCTTCTGGTCACTTCATGACAATCTCGTTTTAATCAATCAGTGGTCTTTTGTTTGTTTGTGTTGCCTTATTCTGCCGCTAGTACGTCGATGTCAGAAAAACGTGTTGCTATAATGGGAACAAATGTGAAGCTATCGTTAGCCTGGGTGTTCGACCTTTGTGACTTAATACAATTAGGACGTGAGACAGAAACAAGTTGCTGTGCGTGAAGTTTTCTGTGGTTCAACATCAATAGCTGTAACTTCTTCATTCTTGGTGATGATTGTGTTTGAAGTCTCGACGCCTCCTGTGATGCCTCCTTACTGGCTGATGCATGTTTTGATCTCATTTGACTAGCAAATAGAATCAGAATGGAGGGTTGAGCTTCCAGGCCACTACAGAGGACCTGAGCCGCCTCCTTCGAAGGTGCCTCGAAGGTGGACTTCAGCAGCTTCTCCTTTGAATGTTGCTCACATGAGGAGAAGCAGCCGAGCCCCCAGCAGGCTCAGGTTCTGATGGCTGAATGTAACGTGGGCCTGCTCAACCTTCTGGCATCCAAACGGTGTCTCTTTCTTTTCTTAGTATTGACAATAAATGATTTTTAACTTGTTGGCTCCATGTTGTGTCGAGTGTTTCATATTCTAAAATCAGAGGTTTCACTTCACTATTTATTAAATGGGATTAATGGTGTTTGCTGGAAATTGAACTCAACCATTTTTTTGTATCTACAAGTTCAGATGTTTCAAATGGAATCAACCTGCGGCCACAAAATACAGAAATATGAATCATGTAAAGCAAAACAACGGCGTTGCCTCGGCTTTGGTGCAGCCGTCCCCCAACAAGAGAGGGAAACGTCCTTCACCTCATACTCGCACCAAATTCTTTTTCTATTACTCAGAACCAGAAATCTGCCACGAAACAGAGCTCACGTCACTTCCCAAAGACAGTCGGACATGTTTATGTTTACAGTCCAGTGTGCACCAGTGCTGCGGAGGACGTGCTCGCAGCAGCAGCTCAGGGGCGGAATAAAAAGGGCTTTTGCCCCTTTTGCACCAGCACAGATGCAAAACCGAGTCCATTTGGCACTTTGGAACGCTGCTGGAGGCGGAGCTACGGGCGCACCCTCAGGTGTGTGCGACCCGTCCGTCCCGCCGGCACCAGCAGGATCCAGTGCTCAGACGGAGGAGACGCTGCTGGACATCAGGCCGCGGGTCTCCGAGGACGGCTGCTCCTTTGGGCTGGATTTATCCAGCACGGATATCTGAGTGACCGTGCTGCTCTCCGTGAACAGCGTGCGGCGCCGCTTGCTGTACGTCAGGTAACTCTGGGCCTGCCACTTCCAGAACCTCTTCTTCAGCTCTGCCTGGACCTGGAAGCAGTTCCGACAGGATAAACATGTCCCATTAGTAGGAAAAAGAGTTCCACTTTAAAGATTCCACCTAGATCAAAAACATTCCACCCGTCCAAGCCCGGCTACCCAGAACCTTTTAGAGCCTGAACCTTTGTGGACCTTCTGGAGCCAACGGTCAGACGACTGGGTTGAACTTACCGGAGGCTCAAACGCTGCGGCGACCGTCACCATGACAGTTCTGGAGTGTCGGTTCTGCACTTATATCCATCCTAACTACAGTCCTGATCCTAAAACTGCTGAAGGGTCTGTAAAATGTTCTTACCTCACCGTTCAGGAAACAGTAGAGCAGCGCCACCACGAAACCCTTCAGAACAGAAAAGATGTTCACACAGATCTTTCAATGTTCCTCCTCCGAAGGAAACAGGTGCTTTGACCTGTGTCCAGAGGTGTGATAACGTGGTTCACCTGGAAGGAGCCCAGGCCCAGCTCGATGAAGATGCGAGCCTCAGCTCCTGTGTGTTCAGGGAGGAGGGCGAACACCATGTAGTGCATCCCGAACAGGGGGATGAGCAGCAGCGTGGACTTGGCCAGTCTCCTGCAGGGACGGCCAAGAGCATCAGAACCAGGCTGGTGGGTCGACACACAGCACACAGTTTGTTTCTCACTTGAAGTGGCTGGTGTCGTTGCCCCCCACGCTGGGAGACCGCAGCTTCTGCACCAGGATGCGGATCACGTTGATGAAGATGAGGAAGTTCACCTACACGAGCACCAGTGAAGGGTTAACCAGAACAAAGTTCTGTAAAATTCAACTGGGAAATAAATCTACGTTTCAAGTGAGGATCTCTGAACTCTGCCGTAGAAGCAGGAAGCTCAGACTTCCTGCCGTCAGAGTGAGATGAAACAGTCCAGAGGTTCTGAGCACAAACACCCCCGGCGACTCCTGGAGCTGCTGTGGACTCACCAGCAGCGACGCCGTGATGGGAACTCTGATAATCCACCAGATGAAGGACACGTCCGTGTCGTCCCAGCACCTGGACGGACGTCAACACAAACCCAGTCAGCTCCGTCATCGCAGCACCCAACACACAACAAGCTCTTTAGCTCCGCCCACCGCCACACTCTGCTGTGCAGAACCTCCACAAATGAACGATTTACAGCGAGCAAATTTATCGGATCTGACGCAAAAGCAAGCGAATAAAGCAAGCTAGCTCACCCTCTGTTATCGTAGAAGTGGCGTGTGAGGATCCAGACCGTTATGATGGTGGTTGGGAGACCTGGGAGGCACAAACAGAGTGATTACCAGCAGCAGAACACGGGCCAGAACGCCCTCTGACAGAAACGGACCGCACCCCATCCGATGACTATGTACCACCAGAAGTATTTCTTCTGGAAGGCGAAGGTGAGAGCCAGCAGCGTCTGCAGGTACATGCCCTCCACCAGCAGCCAGAAGTAGTTTGCCAGGATGCTGAACTGGAAGAAGGCCACAGCTGCCTTACAGGAAGCCTGGAGAGCAAAGAGAACACGCGTGTTGGACCGTTTTCTTCTCCTCAGCTGGTTCTCCCCAGTGTGACCAGGATGGGAGATGCTGCCCCCCCCACTCTGCTGTGATTATATTAACCAGATCCTCTCCAGAGGCCAGCTGACCTCCCACGCGTCATGGTTACTGAAATCTCCTCTGATGGTGACCGGCTTTGATCCCAGCTCGTGTCCATGTGCCTTGTGTTCTCCTCCAGGTGTGACGGGCTGCTCTCAGACTCTAACACTCGTCTACGACATTCAGCACACAGAACAGAACCAGAACCGTCCCAAAACCCTCAGCAACCCTGACAGGATGGAGGAGCCCAGACGTGCTGGTGACGCCTGCAGGGTGCAGCTCATCACCTCCACCTGGGGACGCTCACAGGTGCGTCTGATTGGTCCTGATCAACCTGTGACCCACTTCCTTAAATACTGCACGACAGAGCCGTTATGATTGTGAGGAGCTGGAGTCAAAGGTTCCTGGTCTCAGTGCTCACGGTGGACATGAAGCAGTGGTTCAGGGTTTCATGATTGTGAGGAGCTGGAGACAAAGGTTCCTGGTCTCAGTGCTCACGGTGGACATGAAGCAGTGGTTCAGGGTTTCATGATTGTGAGGAGCTGGAGACAAAGGTTCCTGGTCTCAGTACTCACGGTGGACATGAAGCAGTGGTTCAGGGTTTCATGATTGTGAGGAGCTGGAGTCAAAGGTTCCTGGTCTCAGTACTCACGGTGGACATGAAGCAGTGGTTCAGGGTTTCATGATTGTGAGGAGCTGGAGTCAAAGGTTCCTGGTCTCAGTACTCACGGTGGACATGAAGCAGTGGTTCAGGGTTTCGTCTGAGAAGAGGACAGCGTCTTTGATGAAGACAGCACTGGCTCTCAGGATGAAGGAGAAGAACAGGTTGATGTGAATGTAGTTCCTGGTGCAGTGGAACTTCCTGCAGAAGACGAAAGCTCTGAGTTTACTTTTCCAAGGAACCTTCAGAGGAAACAAGTAGTCTCAAAAACTCTGTTTCAGACCACAATGTTGATGCTGAAACCCCTGCAAGACACTGATCCTGTCAATGATCCCGTGTGGGCGGAGCCAGTCGAGTATTTATTGTGCATAGCAAATGAGCTGAGCAACCTTACCTGAAGATGGTGAAGACCAAAATGGCCATTATCAGAGAGATGAGGGAGGTGGCGTAGCCAGCGGTGTAAACCTGTTTGTAGTTGGAGAAGTATGACGTCTGCAAGGTTAAAGACGAGAGAGCAGCATCATTGTCCTCTGCTGATTTCAGATCAGCTCTTTTCTCAGGAAATCAGGGCAAAAGTTCAGAGGAACACTTGGTTGTGTTCAATCAGCCCGACGTGTTCCAGGTAACTTTAAACTCTCAGAAGTCCAAGAGATCATTTTATCCATTATTCTTTGAGCAGAAATGTTTTTATTCACTACATTTTATGTGGATTCAACGCGGCTGCTGAAAAGAATCCAAAATAAGCCTCTCCCCTCCATGATCTCCTATATGAGGCCCAGAGGAACCGTCTTCATGTCCTGGTTTACCCTGAATCATCCCATGCTGGACGCTGGGAGCTATAGGAAGCTAATAATTAAGGTGTGGATGAGACTCCAAGGTAGAAGAAGACTTTGAGCCCGCCTGAACGAGGTGGCACATGTGTGAATGTGCAGCACTGCTGCTGCATGTGTGAAGCTCTGCTGTGGCAACATGGATGAAAAGGAAATGGAGGAGAAAGCAGATCATGATTCCTGAGCTAAAGCTTGTTTCCTCTGATTACCTCCAGTTGTGTTGTCTCGGCAAACTGGCAGGCTTCCTCGTAGGGCGGGTAGAGCTCGGACCACCCGTCCTCGGTGCAGTTCCTGTAGATGGAGGCTGCAAAACAGTCACACTCATCTGCTTTTGTGGAATATAGAGAAGAACAAATATTCTCCTCAAGTCACCCAACATGGGAGTAAAGCTGCAGATTTACTGTCATTTCAGAAAGATCCACCCCCCCCCCCCCCCCCAACACTGGAGCAGGGGCATTCAGGTCCAGCCAGGACACCACACCTGGAGCAGAGCGGCTGCTGCAGAGCTGAGATCTGCAGACCAGCAGACGTGTGCATGAACATGCCCCTAAAGCAGGCGGCAGCAGCAGAAGAACCTGCCTGTCCAACCTGACTGGAGCAGGTGGAGAAGGACCCGGGCTTCAGCTCCTGGGCAGTATGGAAGAGCAAACCAAAGGGGGGAGGAAAAACTCCCCTAGCAGGTGCAGAGCAGCTAATGATGAACATCAGCCCCCTCAGCAAAAGCAAACCTCTAGAAGACAGACCCAGAATTTGTTCAGAGTAAAGCTCCAACAGCATCAGAAGGCGGGGCTTTCGTGAAGATGGGCTGGATCTGTCTGTGGAGGAGGGAATCCACTAAGGTCCTGGAGACCACGGAGTTGTGAGGTCACCTCATTCCCTTAACCTGCACACGTAGATGATTTAGTCGAGGAAGATTTAGCTGCAGCAACAGTTTTGCTCCTACATTTCTTCTGCAAGTGTGCAGATTCAGGAAGTTTTCTCCTGCGGTCAGCAGAGTGGAGATGTTCAACCAACCAGGGTGTCTCCTGAGCCTGGGGACACAACTGAAGCTGGAACTAAGATTCAAAGTTTTAGGACTTCTTTGTCCAGGCAGCATGCAGCTGAGGACCCGTGTGTGTGTGTGTGTGTGTGTGTGTGTGTGTGTGTGTGTGTGTGTCTCTATAAACCAGTCCAACAGCTGCTCTGCTGCTTTTAAAGCTTCATGTGTCATTTCTCACATTTCACCCGTCAGAATTTTACAACATCTTCAGCTCAGCGCTCTTCTTCACGGCTCATTTAACCGCGCAGCAGCGACTGTGACCTCAACACATCAACAACCGTCCGTGTCCTTCAGTCCTTCAGTGGAAAACATGAGACACCGAACCTGTAAATGACATCTGAGAACCAACAAGAAGTGAAACATTTCTAAAGACGGACATTAAACGAGTCTTGTGGGCCAGAAATACAGCAGCTGGAGGACAGAAGGATCTGTTCCAGGATTTGGGTTCATCTCTCGCTCACGTGCCACAAAACCCAAAGAGAACAAGTGCCAGTAAAACAAGCTAGAAGGTGAATCAACGCCAGCTTGGACCAAAGATGGAAAGATGACATCATTTACCGTTGTTGTCTGCAAACAGCTGGGACACGTTGACACAGGAGACTCTGGCGACCTCGTCCACCTCAGCACGGGACCAGCATCGGATCCCGTCCCACGATGTTGGACATCCTGAGACCGAGACCGAGACAGCATTCAGTCATGTGAGGAGCGCTGGGAACCGCGGGTCACGTGAGCCCTGCTGGTGTCTCCTTGAGGAGACCAGATCATAAAACACAGCATTTGGGGTCTGCTGAGACTCTCCTGAACATCTGTGCTGATAAAGGAGACGTGAGAGGCTGCCATGATTGACAGGCCTGGTCATGTGTGAGTTTGGTTAAAGGAGTTCCTTTAAAGAAGAGACGGCAGCAGATTCTCCATTAGCTTCACTTTAATGAGAAGCTCTGGCAGGACGAGGCAGCAGTCGGCTGGACCGGTGCTCCTCATTCCATGTTAATGGTCTGATCGTCCTGGTAACAGGGAGGTCACGCTTTTGCTTCTCTTCACCCTCGGTCGGTCTGACAGGCCCTTTGTTATCCGTTCGTGTGGGAACGTCTCAACGGTGGCCCACAAGGACACGGCCAAACAGCTTCAACCACAAGTGTAAAAATGGACTTAGAAAGCAGGATAAAGCAGATGATTCTGCATCTGTACGGGTGCTGGAGGAGCTTCACCATGTGACGACCACGTCACCTGTCTGACCACAACAACACCTTCGTTAACGTTAGCTGAGGGGATGATGGGCGTGAGGCCGCTAAAGCCAACAGGCCTGGCAACAATCGCCGTCCCTCTTGACAGATGTGTATTAAACATCAGGGCCGGGGCACAATGAGATTGGCTGGAGCATCAATTTAAAGCCATGTGTTGCATCTGCTCCTCAGCCGTGTGTCCTGGTGTCTCTGGGTTTATTCCTCCCCTGGTGACCTCTCTGGCTTCACCTCTTTATTCTCCACTAAAGCATTCGTCTTCTGCCTGTCGTGTATATTGCTGCCAGTGTAATATTGTTACAAATATTGCAGCAGAAAAGGCTCCTCTGGGATCTGCACCACAATATCCGCCCTAGAATAAACAATGTTATGTGATAAGGGAGGTGCAGAGGTGGTCACGAAGACGAGGAGGGCCAGGAAGCTCTTCAGGAGAACCTCTGGTGCTTGTGGAGTTGATCAGAGTTTATGTAAATGTCTGTTTCATCTCCACGGCTCCCCCCTGTTTAATCTAAACGCTGTAGGCTTCTATCCCTTTGTTATTATTGCTGGATTCACTTTGAATGTTCTCCTAAAGGACTTGGAGCATCACGCCAGCACAGCTTTTTTAGAGTTCAGGACCAACAAAGCCAAACTGACTCTTGACACCTGAAGCGTCTCATAATTGTGAGAAACTAAATGCAGCAGAATAACGTAGCAGTAGAATCAGAATCAGCCTGCCACCAAAGGCTGTAGAACATCTCCGCTGACCTGCTGCCTCCCTCCAGTAACATATCCGCTGCACTTTGAAACGGTTGTTTTAGAGCGATGCAAAGAGGGAACCCAGACGGAACCTCTGTGACCCAGCGACGTCCTGCTGTGATGTCCAGGTGAACCAGGAGGTGTGAGGGTCATTAGCCCGATGTGTTCCGGTGTGTTCTCGCCCTTTCACCTCTTCATCTCTGCTGATGATGGAGCCTAACTCCAGCTGTGGAGGTGGCCCAGTCAGCCCAGCCTCATGACCCGAGCCGAGAGCTCACACAGGATCAGAGCTCGTCAACACTCATTTAGGGACTAAAGTAACCTTCCCTGAGAATGGAGGTCAGGGTGGAGGTTTGAAGGGTGGAGAAGGAAGAGTGTGTGTAGATGGTGTTAGCAGAGTTTGTCTTCAGGAAAGTCTGAAGTTAAAAAGCTTAAACAGTTTTCTGGCATTTTGGGGAAACACAGTTAATTAAACCACAAATGAATGAGAAATGAAAAGTTTATAGAGCTGATGGGCTCAAAGGTGGTCAGTAGAACCCTGCAGCTTCTAGTTCAGACACGTTCTTGTCCTCCAAGAACAAGATGGAACTGGTCTCCATCTCCAGAGTGGTGGACTGATCATCTCCAGAGTGGTGGACTGATCATCTCCAGAGTGGTGGACTGACCACCTCCAGAGTGGTGGACTGATCATCTCCAGAGTGGTGGACTGATCATCTCCAGAGTGGTGGACTGATCATCTCCAGAGTGGTGGACTGATCATCTCCAGAGTGGTGGACTGATCACCTCCAGAGTGGTGGACTGATCATCTCCAGAGTGGTGGACTGACCACCTCCAGAGTGGTGGACTGACCACCTCCAGAGTGGTGGACTGACCACCTCCAGAGTGGTGGGCTGATCATCTCCAGAGTGGTGGACTGATCATCTCCAGAGTGGTGGACTGATCACCTCCAGAGTGGTGGACTGATCACCTCCAGAGTGGTGGACTGACCACCTCCAGAGTGGTGGACTGATCATCTCCAGAGTGGTGGACTGATCATCTCCAGAGTGGTGGACTGATCATCTCCAGAGTGGTGGACTGATCATCTCCAGAGTGGTGGACTGATCATCTCCAGAGGGGTGGACTGATCATCTCCAGAGTGGTGGACTGATCACCTCCAGAGTGGTGGACTGATCACCTCCAGAGTGGTGGACTGATCATCTCCAGAGTGGTGGACTGATCATCTCCAGAGTGGTGGACTGATCATCTCCAGAGTGGTGGACTGATCATCTCCAGAGGGGTGGACTGATCATCTCCAGAGGGGTGGACTGACCTGAGCTGTTCTTCTGCTCCTGTTTGAGGATCTGTTCGCAGTCTTCCACAGCCGCCATGTGCTGGACCACCACAGCACAGTCTGGATGCATGGCCTGGGCCTGAAACACACACACACACACACACACACCGCCTCATGAAGCTGATGCTGATTATATAAACCCCTAATAAATAAATGTGCTTTTTGAGTTTATTACTATTTGTTCTTCTTTCTGCTGTAAAACTGTTAAAGCAACAAAAACGAGCAGGAAACTTTGTCGACTCCAGGTGTGATCGGTCCTCTCAGATCAGGGATCATGAGCAGTGTGTGTGTGTGTGTGTGGGGGGGGGGGTTCTCAGCTGCTTATTTAATATTTGACATTCTTGTCTGACTGTAGCAGCAACACAAAGAATCTTCTCATCATTTCAACGCTCAGCACCACGTGACCGCAGGCGGAATGACAGAAGATAAATATTTACATCTGGATGGGTGGTCCAGAACTCTGACATCCTCAATAATCAGCAGTGTGTCTGCAGACGGGCCTGGCAGCAGAACCCTTCTGAGTCCTGGAGAAGGAAATCTGATCTGGAGCGTCAGCGTACTGGACTCGCCTTCCCTGCAGGACCATTGATGCTCCGTCACTGTCTTGATCGGGTCACAATCACAGCAGCACCACCACCAGAACCACTGGTACCACCAGAACCACCAGCACTAGTACCAAAAACACCACCAGTAACATGACCAGCACAAGGGGAGTTTTTCCTGCCACTGTTGCTTGTCTGGGGTCAGGCCCTGGGATTCTGGAAAGCGCCTTGAAACAATTTTGATTGTATAAGACGCTATATAAATAAAGATTGATTGATTGATTGAACCACCACCAGTACCACTGGTACCACCAGAACCACCAGCACTAGTACATCATCATCATCATCATCATCACCATCATCATCATCACCACCATCATCGCCATCATCACCACCATCATCACCACCATCATCATCATCATCACCATCATCATCATCACCGTCATCACCATCATCATCACCATCATAATCATCACCATCATCATCATCATCATCACCATCAGGAGCATCACAATCATCACCATCAGCATCATCACCACCACCAGCATCAGCACCACACACCAGCAGCCACCATCATCGTCATCACCACCACCATCATCATCACCACCATCATCACCGCATCACCACCAGCATCATCACAAGCAGCGTCATCACACAGCACACCACCATCACCATCAGCAGCACCAGCAGCACCGGCAGCATCATCACAACCCACCATCAGATCATCATATCAGCACCAGCAGCACCACCAGCAGCAGCACCACCACCATCACCATCATCACCACCATCATCATCACCACCAGCACACACCACCACCATCAGCACCATCAGCAGCACCACCATCATCATCACCACCAGCATCACCACCACCATCAGCACCGGCACCACCACCATCAGCACCGGCAGCACCACCAGCAGCACCAGCATCATCAGCAGCACCAGCATCATCAGCACCACCACCACCAGCATCACCATCATCACACCACCACCATCATCACCACCACCAGCAGCACCATCATCATCACCACCACCATCAGAACCATCATCATCATCACCACACATCATCACCACCATCATCACCATCATCACCATCATCATCATCACCACCACCATCATCACCACCATCATCATCACCATCATCATCATCACCACCATCACACCACCACCATCATCACCATCATCATCACCACCACCATCATCACCATCATCATCATCACCGTCACCACCATCATCATCATCACCACCACCATCATCACCACCATCATCATCATCACCATCATCACCACCATCACCACCATCATCCATCATCACACCACCACCATCACCACCATCATCACCACCATCATCATCATCACCACCATCACCCCCACCACCATCACACCATCATCAGCACCACCACCAGCATCACCATCATCATCATCATCACCATCACCACCACCACATCAATCACTCATCATCAGCACCACCACCATCATCACCATCATCCCATCATCACCGGACCACCACC
>NC_079526.1:16319149-16334149 GCF_003711565.1 Takifugu flavidus | reverse complement strand
TGCTTCTCCTGCACTGTCATTTCCTGTTGAAAGCGATCAGAAGTCATTTAGTTTTGGATCCTGCCGTCTCCTCTGAGGTCTGTGCTCGCCGAGATCTGGACAAATTGCTTTTAATCTGTTGTTGCAGCTTTTAAAGTGATGCTGCGATTGCAAATGGAGCTTCAGGGAGCAGGATGCCTGACAAGGATCCAGCGCCTGCACATTCATTCCCATTAGCTCCATCACCATCCGCGGTCAGATGTGTGACGTCACTGAAGGCAACGACGCCTCCAGCGTGCGCAGGTGGAACCCTGAGCAGGCCCAAAAGCCTGACAACGTTGGCCGTGACACTCCTGTGGAGCAGGATCCCAGAGGAGGGCATGGAAGCGCGTAGGATCCCCTTCATGGGTCTGAGACGGCAGCTGTGAACGCCGCCGCGTTTATGCTTTAATGACACCTTCATAAACACTAATGCTGATAAGAAAGAGAAAAAGCATCTGGATGTGAGAGCCATAACTCTCACGGTGCCCAATAAAAAATAAAAAACTGCTCTTCTCATGGGAGAAGAGGAACTTGAGCCCAGAGCTGGAGTCAATAATAATAAAATGAAAAATGTCGCTCAGCGATTCTTCAAAAAAGAATAGAAAACGCAGTCACATTCAGGTTCTACGCCGAGATCCTGGAGCTCCATCATGGACAGCAGGAAGGGGCGGGGGGGTCCTGGAGGACAGGATAAAGGATGGAGCTCCTACCAGGACCCGGGGCACCTTTAGCCACAGTGGAGCTGTGCTAGAGCCACTATTTATCCAAATAATGGCCGAGAAAAAAGCAACATTTGGGTCTCAGTAAAACACTTCAGGAACAGGAAGGAAGCCCGAATATGGTCATATGTTTAATATCAGACTTTTATTATCATTATTCAGCACAGTCGGAAAATGACAGGGGTGAGTCTAAAGGACGGTAAACAAAAGTCTTTATGTACTTATGTACGTGTTATTGGGGTGGAGCCCCGCGCACGCCCTCTTGTTTGGATGATGAATAGTGGTCAAAGTGCTGAGGAGCTCCTGGGGGTGCAGAGATGCTCTGCTAGCTGTTGCACCGATAGGGGGCAGTTTTAGTGCGGAGCTGATCACAGCAGATGCAGGGGAAAAGCCGTGGACAGCAGGATCAAAAGCTCCCCAGACGCAGACAAGTATGGGCCGAGGCTGGAACAGGCGCTGCTGGGTGCAGGTCAGGTGGCGTGTTGGTGCAGGTCAGGTGGCGTGTTGGTGAAGGTCAGGTGGCGTGTTGGTGAAGGTCAGGTGGCGTGTTGGTGAAGGTCAGGTCACAGCAGTGTCCCCTGAGGAGACCACGCTGATCCCTGCCAGGAGCATCACAGGAAGAAATCAAATAAGAATGATCACAAGACCAGAGGGTGACGGACTCATCCTGACAAAGGAAACATCCACGTCCAGACTGGGGGGGGGCGGGGGGCGGGGGCGGGGGCCGGGGGCGGGGGTGGGGGGGCGGGGGGGCGCTCCGTCCTCTGCCTCACACCAACCAGCACAGCTGCTTCAAATCTTCCACTCATCCAACCCTCAGCCAGCAGGGGACAAATGTCAGGAATGATGAAAGTCAGCCAATAAAGGCCCAGTAAAACCTAATAAAGTGGGTGAGAGGGGCAGCGTCAGGGTCAGGAGGGGTGAGGGGGGGTGAGGGGTGAGGGGGGGTGAGGGGTGGTGAGGGGTGAGGGGTGAGAGGGGGTGAGGGGTGAGAGGGGGTGAGGGGAGCTGAGCGGAGCTGCACCGTTCCATCACATCAGGTCAGGCAACAAACCATCAATTCCAAAAATGATCTATTTTCAATCCTCCGTCGGCGTTTTGTCGTGCAAAGTTTGATGCGGGTTCATCGCCACATCTCTAAAATGAAGCTCCGGGGCACTGAGGTGGGCGGGGCTCCGCTCAGCGGTACAGACACATGCGGTGGGCGGGGCTCCGCTCAGCGGTACAGACACATGAGGTGGGCGGGGCTCCGCTCAGCGGTACAGACACATGCGGTGGGCGGGGCTCCGCTCAGCGGTACAGACACATGCGGTGGGCGGGGCTCCGCTCAGCGGTACAGACACATGCGGTGGGCGGGGCTCCGCTCAGCGGTACAGACACATGCGGTGGGGGGGCTCCGCTCAGCGGTACAGACACATGAGGTGGGCGGGGCTCCGCTCAGCGGTACAGACACATGAGGTGGGCGGGGCTCCGCTCAGCGGTACAGACACATGCGGTGGGCGGGGCTCCGCTCAGCGGTACAGACACATGCGGTGGGCGGGGCTCCGCTCAGCGGTACAGACACATGCGGTGGGCGGGGCTCCGCTCAGCGGTACAGACACATGCGGTGGGCGGGGCTCCGCTCAGCGGTACAGACACATGCTGCTGCTCTGGTACAGGTACATGTAGGCGTCGCAGAACAGCCGCTTGGCCACGCCCCTCATGTCTCGGGGGACCTGATCAGCCAGCTCGGAGGGAGACATCTCCAAGTAGGCGCCGACCTCAGGGCAGGCGCGCACCTCTGGGATGTTGAAGCCGTCACTCTCACCTGCAAGATCAAAACTCAGGTGAGTCCGTGAGAACAGGAAGTGAGGTGAGGTGAGGAGCCACCGTGCACCTTGTCTGTCCGCCATGCTGTCGAAGAAGATCCAGTCCTGGCTGCTGGGGCCGTGTTTGATGAAGGACACGTAGTGGCTGGTCTCGATACACAGCACGGCAAACAGGTCCAGTTTGTCTCTGGCCAGAACATTTGGACTCCTCCGAGGGAGGAAGTCGTTGGGAATGTCCAGAGGAGAGCGCTGGTGTGAGCGGCGCAGAGGGTGTGTGTGCACCTGCAGAGACACCAGCGTGAGCAAATGTGACCCCTGTGGTCGTGGAGGAGCCAGAGGGTCGAGGGTCATCCCATGTAACGGGTCATCAGTTCCTAACGCCGACCCTCATAACAGCAGGTCACACACACCTGGGCGGAACATGTCTCACAGAACATTTTGAATCCCGTCCGGCTGAAAAGGGGATCTTTGAAACAGTCGGAGCACTCTTCCTGTGCCAGGTTTCCACACAGCATGCACTGCTGAGGGCCTGAAACACACACGCACACACACACACACACACACACACACACACAGACGCTCACCATTAACCCACAACAGTCACTTGCTGCAGTGGTCGGTACCTTTAGACAGCAGGTCAGTGATGTCGAGCTCCAGAGAAGGAACAATCGTCTCAAACATCTTGAATTTCTTTCCAAAACGAGGCATCTGGAGGATGAGGCAGGATGGAACCTGGACATGAGGAGACAACAGCACATAGAAGAGGGGTGAGGAACCCACGTCTGGAAACATCTACCGGAGAATCACTCACAGCGGACAATCTTTAGACAAAACAGAAACACCTAGTTCACGGTTTTTCTCTTTGAATTGTTTAATTTTCTTGTATTATTTCTAAATAAAAACTGAAGGACACAGACTGAAGATACACTGCGCTGTCAATCAAATGCAACTTCTGGGGGAGCCCCGGCTGCAGTACCCCCGGTGGCCGCTGGGGCACTGAGCCCTGCAGTATATTCACGTCTGAAACAAAAAGGTTATTCTTTGATCAAATGACACGAGCAGACAAAGAAGACTGAACTCACCTCTGCTAGTTTGATTCCTTCAGTGTGGAAAGAATGTTCCAGCAGCTGCTGGACTGAAGGGAGCAGCAGGTTGTGTTTCTGATCCAAAAAGATCTGATAATAATAACATTCCTGCACTTCCCCTCCTGCCGAGCTAAAGACAAGAAAACAGCATCATCAGCTGCTCCTATGCGGTGGTGCGGACACTGTGGTGCTGTGGCTGTACAGTTTTAGAAGAGGCTCCAGCGCCAGAATTTGCTGCATGATGATGGTGAGAAACTCTTCTGGATCTGGAAGACAACCAGGACACATCACCGGTCCTGACAGGCCAAGCTAACAACACTCTGACAGAGCTGCAACGACGCCCGCTACAACTACATCAGCTGCAAAGTTGACGTTTCAACGCACCCTTCTCCTCTGTGGTGAAAGAGTGACTGTAACCCAGCTTCTGCAGCTGCTGCCGGAGCTTCATGATGTGTCGTCCTTCTACAAATCCATTACTGGAGCCAACAGACAGGGGGCGATGTCACACACATATCAGAAAAATGCTAAACCATCCTGCGGATGAACACTCAGACCTGCGGAGAGGGTTAACGATGTTGCAGAGTAGTGTCTTCTGAATGGGAGAGTCCTCAGGTTCTGTTGATTTGAAGAGCATGGAGTCCAATACAGAAGAGCAGGAGAACAAGCTAAGAGCAGGAATGAGTCACATGACCATCAAACACATTTTTCACAACATTTCTACTCTAACATTTCATTCTCAGGTGATGTTCTTCTTTTTACAACTTGAATGGTGCTCTGGACTCATTTGGAACTTGAGTGAAAATCCAACCTCTGAATGCTCCTGACCTGAAGAGGGCAGCGTCCATGTAGCAGGAGTTGCAGTGACCTTGAATTCCCTTCATTCTGCCGATTAAAATGTGGTCAACCTGCTCTGTGGTGACGGGGGGAACAGTCTCCAGCCTGCCCTCCGTGTGCCACTCTACAGAAACACAAAACACAGAGAAATAAAGTGTCTTCTGCCACATTCTGGTGCAGCACTGCCCCCTGCTGGTGAACACGTGCAGACACCTGTCTCTGCTCACCGACACAGACACAAACACTCTGATAAAATGGGTGAAACCCTTTGATGCTAGAGCATGGAAACATGTGGTTGGACATGCTGGGAATGCAAACCAGAAGTGAGGGATGATTCTGACCTTCCTCTTTTGGTTTCCTCTCACTCTGATTGAAGGATAAGCTCTGAAACCGTGAGTCAGGTTGGCAGGAGCTGAGCTTCACAAAGAGAGCTCTCTTTGGGGGAGAGAAGAAGTAACGCTCCCCTCTGAAGGTGCCGTCATTCACTCCTACTTCCTCCTCCTGAAGGTAGGAGATTATCGATGTCACGTCCAGAAGAATCAACAAGTTTCTCAGGGACCATTCTTAAATGCCATTAACATGTCCACGTTTATCAGGTTAGATGTTTACCAGCTCTATTCCTGCCATCATCTCCATTCGCTCAGGCAGCCTCCCGATCCAGCGGATGATTCCGTATAAACTTCTGTGATCCAGCGTCAGCTCCACCACAGAGTTCACCGTCAGATCCGTGCAGAGACTTTGGTAAATCTCCGGCTCTGCAATGGAGATGAGGTTTGGATTAGAGTCATTCGAGCCGTCCAGGAGGAACAGCTTCATGTCTCCACACACCTGCTGGCACCTCCTCTTTAGCAACACACTGCAACGGAACTTCAACCTCTCCACCGGTTTTTCCATTTTCATCAGTGTCCTGAAAACAGCAGCAGCTTTCATTTAGTCATCTTGTGGTTGTCTCCTGAGCTCCGTGTGCACGTGTGTGTGAGGAATGTTTCAGGGAGAAACACCTGATTACACAGTCAAGAGTTGGAAGTGCAGCTCACACTGAACTCTTCTCCTTCAGAGGGCTTTTCAGCGTTAGATGGGTTCTATTTACTCACTGTTGAGATCTGAACCACAGTCTGTCCACTCTTCTCCGTCACTCCCAACACCATTCCATGGCGACATTCGTCGGTGAGGATGTATGTGACCCTGTCGCCCGCACACAGCGGGACAGCTCCCATCTGCACACTCGGCACCGAGGAGCTGGGAATCACTGGCCTGACTTTAGTAAACGGGACATAAATCCAACTACTTTTCGGACAGTTGAAGGAGGGTTCGTACATGTAGGTGCCGTTTGAACCCCTCTTCTCTTCCCCGTCTTCCTGTTGGACAGATGTTTTTAAACAGTGAAACATGTTAATGATTTGCAGGAAAAACTGTATTTGAAAGGAAACAGTCAGCTGCATCTTTCAACTGGTGCTTTGTTTTAGTTTTTGGAACCAATGTGGTGACTATTGGGAGACCACTTCATGTCCAGCTGTGGACTAATACACCATTGTCCTCACACTTACTTCCTCTTTAGTCATCAAATTTGAGAGTTACCATAAATGTACAACGTCTCACCTGTGGTTCAATGCCAAAGAACGTTCCAGACAGAGAAGCAGAATATGCCGGCTCCGTCCGCCTCCCGATGGTGCGGATGATGCCTCTGAGCTGTTCTCCATCCTTTTCCACATTGACCACCATGCCCACCTTGAGCTCTAATGCCGCACGCAGAGAATCCCTCCGTTGGAACCACTTCAGCCTCTCGGCATCGTCGGTCAGCGCCAGGAGCAGCTCCGCTTCGGCCTCGCTCAGCTCCTCCAGGGACTCCACCTCAATGTCGTAAGGCAAGGACAACTGATGGCCCACAAACGTTACAGAAAAAGTTTTCTGGGAAGATGATAAACTGTATTTGAATTGGCTGATGTGGCATATTTGTCCAGCGCTGATGTGTTGAAGTTTGTCGGGTTTCCTGGTTAAGATGAAGAACAATTTGTCTGATGTCATCTTTGTGAAGCTGCAAGATAAAAACCCAAAATGTAACATATGAATATATATCTATCTTTTCCTTTTTTTATTCAGCTGTTACAGATTTCATATTTATCTTATTTTCATGTTTATCTTTATTTATCAGTCCAGTCATGACACTAAATAATGCTTTGACACTCACGCAGTGATATAATGTCACACCACTACTTCAACTCAGATCCTCATATTTCAATTATCGACTATAGATCAGAGATCAGATTTGAGCATAATGACAAAAGAAGTAAAGGACAAGAAACATAAAGAGGGAGAAGAGAACGGACATAAAACAGCATATTTTTGACAGGCTAACTTGTTAGCAACAACACATTAGCTACCTTTACTGAACACCTGACAGCAAAAAATACAAGCTTTAAAAATAATGCCTTATGAACAACCTGTATAAATAACCTATCTTTCATTCTATTAATTGTGTCAACATTGTCGTTTGAAGCGGAACCTCTGCTCCTAAGCCAACTTTAAAGTTTGTCTTCTGACGTGGTTTAAGCTGCCTGAACTTTCACTTCCTGTTTCGCTTCAGACGGACGGCATCAAGATTCGGCTCCACCGCACAACCCCTTCTAAAATCTCCCGTCTCTCTAACTAAACGTGTGTTGTTTTCCTAAATGAGTTTATTTTGATAGCTGTCAAACGCAGACAGCGTAACTTTGTGACGACGTTCTTATTTCCAGTAAGGCGACAGCAGGAAGTACAACAGGTCGCTCATTATTCCCCTTCAGCTCTTCTTACAGGTAGCAAACAACGACGGGTGCAAAGTGCAAGTTACAGCACATACTAATTTATTGTTATACGTTTACAAGTAAGTTGTGGTATGATCCTCAAATCCCCTAACACAAAACAATCGCCCCAACTACAACAAACCCTACCTGTGAGGAAAAAAGATCGAATTCCAAAAGCCTTGTCAGACGTCATCTGTCAGCGCCGACTCGTGTCGCTTTTTGATGACGCGTTTATCGGCCGTAAACATGGAGGAACGAGAGGCGCTCAAGAGAGAAATCGAGGTTTTACAAGGTAACGTTTTAATCGGGTTTGTTAGAAATCCAGAAAGTTCTATTTTAGTAGCTGTCTCATTTAGATTCAGCTATCTTTACGAATGTGCTATTTTACACGAGTATAGATCCTTCATTCAAGCCAGAGGCGGTTTCCGCCCGTTTATATAATGATTAAACTCTCATATAAAAGGCTCACAATGTCTTTATTCGTCACCAGTGGTCGTTCAACGACAGCAGAACTTTGAACCTTATGGGTTCAGAACTGTCATGTTGGTATTAGTGTTTTTTGTAATTTTTACCATTTCGTCCGAACTCGAAAAGTTCTAAACGCATTTTTCTGAAGTTTTGGGAAAACGTTGAGAATGGGCCAAGATCAAAGACTTTGACCTGTGATCGTCTACTGATCAAAGCCCTTTATATGATCGTTGAAATGGCTTTGATCATTAAGCAACCACTCTGTCCAGCGGGGGCTCCTGTTTCCCATCCAGCAGGTCACAGTCCGGGTCCAGCATGTGGGGCCCGCCAGGTCTGGCCTCTCCCGCTGTCCTCTAAACTAATGATAGTTAATGATATTTTAGTAAAAGTAGTGAGGTTGGCCATCTCAAGACGTTTGTTAGTTTATCATCTTATTCAAGGCTTTAGTTTTAAACTACCAACTGCTGCAACTATACATGGATTATAGTTATAAAGTAACAGAATCTTTTAAAGTCTTTTGAAGTCCTTTTGCATGTAATTGATGTTTTCCAGGATATGCAGAAACTGACAATCAAGTGCCTTTAATATGTGTAGTTTCATGTCGTTATCTATCTCCTTTTCATCCGTCTTAGATCTTATTGACAACCATAAAAGGATCCATGGCGATACACCTTTTACAAGAGTTCAGCCACCGGAAGCTCAGCGATCATCGAGAGCTCACGGCACCATTTTGGGGCACTCTTACGGCTCCAGAGGGAGAAATGATCCTCCTCAGAACCACGGGAGTTGGAAGAGAAAATACTCACTGAGACACAAAAGCCCACAGTCTGCACACCCCTTCATCTCCACCTCCTGCAACCACAGAGATGCGACCCCCCCGGTATCATCAGGGGGCGCCCCTCACAGCCCCAGGGATGTGACCCGGACCACAGCGACAGTCACCACAAATGTATCAAGACAGGCCGGGCCGTTGGTTCCTCGCCATGAACACAGCAAAGCAGAGTCATGTTCAGCGACCGAGGGAACCCAGCTGATGGCTGAGAGCAGGCGTGTGTTTCCACCAGGGAGCACCGACCCAAACAGGCGCCACCGTTTGGCCCCCGTTGCCACGGCAGCGCCAGCTGTTCTTACTACGATCACACCCTCGGTTGCTGCGCTGCCTAAATTAGCAAAGCAACCTCCCAGCAACCTCTCCAGTCACAGCGGCCATTGTCAGACAACTAAATCTGTCTCCACAAATTCAAAGTTTGTTTGGGTCAAAACCCAGAATGTGAAAGGACAAAGTAGCAGTGTGTCCACTCCTGCAGGCAAAACAGGAAATGATCTCCCACCCTCAAAGCCTGGAGCTGAAAGCACTGTTGCGTCTACAGTTTGGAAGAAAACCCCTGGCAAGAAGCCTCCGCGGCGGCTAACCCAGGTCAGCGTCTCCCCTAAAGCCTCCAAGTACAAGTGGGTCTCCTCTTATGCTCAGTCTAAAATCTCCCGAAAATCAATGTCATCAAAGCTGCCTCTGCCCCAGAGAGCTCTGGAGACAGATGACACCCTCAGGAAAGCCAAAACAGCTCTGACTTGCCCTGCTTAAAAACAAAAAAGGAGGTGGCCACCTCCTCAAGGAGTAGCCATTACAGCTGGAAGGCTGTGGCAGCGGCAGGTCCAGCGGTGCCACGAAGATCGTCCTTCTACTGGACACCAGACAAACGCAGGGTCAGAGAAGGCTTCTCATCTGGAACCCTGCGCACCATCCTGCCCTGCCCCCCCTCCTCCTCCTGCTCGCCTGGCCCCTTCAAGCTTCACAGCCAGATGAAAATCATTCGCAGGTCAGCTAATAGGTCAGTAACCGTAATCCTCCAAAAACTACCTGAGACCAAAAGGGAAGTTATCATTGTAAAAGAGAATATGTGTATTCTCACAGTAGGTTGCACTGAAGCCCGACACCGAGCAAACGTGCCCGGCTGCTTCCTGTCACAGTTGCTTTGGGTTCTTTATCTAGCTGGTTTCTTCACGGTAGTTCTGTCTGCTACCACTAGGCGGCAGCATCCGTCACCCCGCACTTTTCTTCTCACTTTTTTCTTTTCTTCATTGTTCTGTGGCTGCAGCGGTTCAGAGAAGGTGAGCAGCACCCCAGGGGGGAGGCTCACCACACCAGGCCGACCACCCGCCTCCCTCAGGGGCCCCACAGGAGCGCGGAGAACCTCCTCCAGAGAGCTCGTGTCCTTTGGTCGACACAAGTTGAGAAGACTCGTCACCTCTGTCACCAGGACAAGTAAGGAGTGCACACTCTTTAGTCTGTGTGTCCTGTTTTTAATGATTATTGAGCAAAACACAGGCAGCAACGTAACAAAATCTGTGATTAGTTAATAACCCCCAATTAAAATAATGAACATTTTATTTGTTAAAGGTACGCATTTAATACGTCATAATTATCATTATTAAGTTCTGACATCTTTCCATTGGACAAAATCAAATAACTTTCAAGCCAATCCTTGACAGACTGTTAATAAGAAAATACAATTGTATCTGACATCAGCACTGGAAATGTTTTATACCAACTAATATAAAGTAGTTCCCAGTACTATTTTACCTATTTTAATAAGTGCACTGTGAAAGATTGTTGTAATTAGGTTCTTGTGTGGAAATCCCTGGTTAAAGTGGCACAAATATTGTGGCTGATTACAGCAGTGCTATGCTAGGCTGTGCTAATGCTGCCACCGGCCACTGTTGCCATGTGCCCCCCACTGGGTGGGGGCGCACTCCAGACTCAGTAATTAGAGTCGGACTCAAAGTTGAACTGACTCTCCACTGACGAGCAGGTGCAGCAGCTCCCTCTTCAGGCCGGTTTCAGACTTTAGAAAACCCTGTGAATGAACACGTGCAGCAGCTGAAGTGTGTTCAGGCCCGGGATTGGCTCTGGGTTCGTCCTGGTGTGTGGTTGGTCTGTCTGCTCAGCCCTCTGAAGGATCCTCAGCAGTCATCTGGATGTGGAGCTGCATCTCGTTAAATCATCTTTGCTTCTGTCGTAGCTGCTCCTGATGCTTCTGTGATGTTGCTGCGCCATAGTTTTTCCATCATTATCCGGAGTAGTAACGTTAGCTTAGGTCACGTCTACGCGTTCATGTCCAGCAGGGGGCAGCATATCCCGGCTCTGTCGCTGCTCACGGTCCCCAGGAAGCCCCACGCACAGACAATAAGGGGGGAGGAGTTTAATTGATTGCCCAATTCAGCCATGATGGCGAACAAGTGGCGATAGCGGGTAATTTGCGGAGGAACAGGCAGGCAGGGCTGCTGCTATCGTGCCCTGGCACGGCTCTCCCTACACTAGATAAAAAAGAGCTAATGCATAATTATCCACTTGCAAATTGGATTGTTTTAACGAACTGTAGAATATGGGCCGAGCCTGATGGGAGGCAATCATTGTTTTTACGGTCCCCCTCCTCCTCGTCTTGCCCCTTCAAGCCTCTGGTTCCGCTGTACACCCCACACACCTCGAGCCCATCGTGTTGTAATCTCCGCTCTCAATAGAGTGAGAAGCCATTAGGAAAACCATCACTATTAGCATTAGGCTTTATTCCAGGACTCCAGGGTCTGTCCGCCTCGTTCCTCCTCTAACTGGTCCCGTCTCAGCTGCCCCTCCTCTTCATCAGCTCTGCTGCAGCTCAACACAGGAACACTTGCAGGTCTGATTAAAGTGGCCGATTCAAGTTCTGAGAAACACGAAAGGTGGAGGAAATATGGAGCGAGCGGAGCCGGCTGCGCCTCCGATAAGCGCTGCTAATAAAGAGCAAATTGAATTACTAATGATGGGAAGCAGAGTCCCTATAGATGAGCCCGTTAAAAGGCAACCTTATGACCACTCACACACGCATGATAATACGCTGGCAAACAATGTGTCTTCATTTCCTCCTCAATGAGCAGTTTGAGCTGCTCCGCTCACATCCACCAGTGTTTGTGTGCTCGTTTATCTGGGCTTTAATTTAAAGAGGGCATAAACCCAACTAAGCAGTTAGGCTGTAATGAATCGAGGTGTGTGTGTGTGTGTGTGTGGTGTGTGTGTGTGTGTGGGTGGGTGTGTGTCAGAGACAGCCATGCTGCCCAGATAATCTAATAAAGCAGATAAATGTCAGAAATGGACAGAACCTGGAGAGAAGAGTGCTGATCCAAGCGGCTTGCCGTCCCATGTGACGGCCTCCTGGAGGGTCTCTATCTCCTGCTCTTCCTCCCGCTCCTCTTCATCCATTCTCAGGCTGTTTCTGTCTTCAGCACATCAAGGAACGAGGGCCGTCCTGAATGATGCTGACAGAGGTTTGTGTTGGCTAACACAAGCTGTGGGCGTTGTGCTGCACACACACACACACACACACACACACACACACACACACACACACACACACACACAACGTGTAGCTGCGCTGGCTCGCTGTGGCCATTTTGGCCCTTGAGCATCAGTTTACTGACATGCCCCCTCATCTATACGCAGCTATCACAGCTTAGAGCTATTACCACTAAACACACACACACCCACACACTCACACACACCCACACACTCACGTACGTGTGCGCTCTGTTGGGATCCTCTTACCTGCAGTGATCCCATTTATATCAGCCATAAATCACATGTGCTGCTCTGCATGGAGGCCGTGCTCCCTGACATTTCCACGTGTGTGTGTTCTGTTAGAACGTGACACACACACGTATTCAGGCCTCCTCACGCCGCCGCTCAGAAACGCCTCAGTTGCACGTCAGCCGATGACCCTCTGCTCTTATAGGGAGAGACGTGAGAGGAAGCCCTTTTGTGTTTCCCTTTTTCCCTGAATCAAACTAAAAGCATCTTTTTATTGAGGTTTTTGAAATTGCCGATCAATCAAATAACAAAACGGGCATTTTGAAAATCATAAATCATAAAATCTGTTATTTTGGATCGTTGAGGTTGGCTTTATCATCTTTAATCATTTAGATATGCAGATCAGCACACACACACACGCACACGCACACACACACACATTTAAGAATTCTATGAAAAATCAGAGCTCATAGTTACAGAATAACAATCAGTGAATGTGTGTGTGTGTGTGTGTGTGTGTGTGTGTGTGACTCTCCTGTCAGCTGCTTTTCTCCATGCCATTCTCTGGATGCCATTCCACTGGAGCCTCTCTCTCTCTCTCTCTCTCTCTCACGCACACACACACGCACACACACACACACACACACACACACCCCACACTCATTCCTCTGCACTTTCTCAGGCTCTCTGTGTCAGACAGGTGGACCTCTGTCTTCTCTTTCTGTCTCCAGCTTCTCTCCTTTTATACGTATGTGCCACCACTTGTCTCCTCTTTCACACACTCTCTCTTTAAACGCGTGTGTGTGCACACACACCAAATATCCGTCAGTCAGAATTGTTCCATAATGATTTAGAGGCTGTCAGCCCTCAGGTCACATGATCAGCTGGGTTGAGAATATGAGTCGAGTCCATTTCAAATGTGCTTCATCTCATCTTAAAGCACCACGCGAGCCTATAAATGTGCTCGGCCAGGACGGCGCTCTCGCACCCCCGGAGGAGCGCAGCCATGGGCGCCCCTCCAGCTCCTCCCC
The DNA here is from genome assembly GCF_003711565.1 of Takifugu flavidus. NCBI lineage: Eukaryota > Metazoa > Chordata > Actinopteri > Tetraodontiformes > Tetraodontidae > Takifugu > Takifugu flavidus. The sequence continues at coordinate 16,320,842 of NC_079526.1, read as the reverse complement.
CACACTCATCAACCTGTCAACGCACCATAATTAAGCTACAGCTGACCCTACAGCTGACCCCACAGCTGACCCTACAGCTGACCCCACAGCGACCCTATAGCTGACCTATAGCTGACCCTACAGCTGACCCTACAGCTGACCCTATAGCTGACCCTATAGCTGACCCTACAGCTGACCCTACAGCTGACCCTATAGTGCTGACCCTATAGCTGACCCTACAGCTGACCCTACAGCTGACCCCACAGCTGACCCTATAGCTGACCCTACAGCTGACCCTACAGCTGACCCTATAGCTGACCCTATAGCTGACCCTACAGCTGACCCTACAGCTGACCCTACAGCTGACCCTATAGCTGACCCTATAGCTGACCCTATAGCTGACCCTACAGTTGACCCTATAGCTGACCCTACAGCTGACCCTACAGCTGACCCTATAGCTGACCCTACAGCTGACCCTATAGCTGACCCTACAGCTGACCCTATAGCTGACCCTATAGCTGACCCCACAGCTGACCCTATAGCTGACCCTACAGCTGACCCCACAGCTGACCCTATAGCTGACCCTACAGCTGACCCTACAGCTGACCCTACAGGACCCTATAGCTGACCCTATAGCTGACCCCAAGCTGACCCTATAGCTGACCCTACAGCTGACCCTACAGCTGACCCCACAGCTGACCCTATAGCTGACCCTACAGCTGACCCTACAGCTGCACCTATAGCTGACCCTACAGCTGACCCTATAGCTGACCCTATAGGTGACCCTATAGCTGACCCTATAGCTGACCCTACAGCTGACCCTACAGCTGACCCTATAGCTGACCCTACAGCTGACCCTACAGCTGACCCTATAGGTGACCCTATAGCTGACCCTATAGCTGACCCTACAGCTGACCCTATAGCTGACCCTACAGCTGCACCTATAGCTGACCCTATAGCTGACCCTACAGCTGACCCTATAGCTGCCCTACAGCTGACCCTATAGCTGACCCTACAGCTGACCCTATAGCTGACCCTACAGCTGACCCTATAGGTGACCCTACAAGCTGACCCTATAGCTGACCCTACAGCTGACCCTATAGCTGACCCTATAGCTGACCCTACAGCTGACCCTATAGGTGACCCTACAGCTGCACCTATAGCTGACCCTATAGCTGACCCTACAGCTGACCCTACAGCTGCACCTATAGCTGACCCTATAGCTGACCCTACAGCTGACCCTACAGCTGCACCTATAGCTGACCCTATAGCTGACCTACAGCTGACCCTACAGCTGCACCTATAGCTGACCTACAGCTGACCCTATAGCTGACCCTATAGGTGACCCTATAGCTGACCCTATAGCTGACCCTACAGCTGACCCTACAGCTGACCCTACAGCTGACCCTATAGCTGACCCTACAGCTGACCCTACAGCTGACCCTACAGCTGACCCTATAGGTGACCCTATAGCTGACCCTATAGCTGACCCACACCTCTGCATGGCTGCCAGGGTTCTCTTCAGTCAAAGAAGCGACGCAGGGAGGCCTGACCACGGCCTGACCACGGTCTGACCACGGCCTGAGGCCTGACCACGGCCTGACCACGGCCTGAGGCCTGACCACGGCCTGACCACGGTCTGACCACGGCCTGAGGCCTGACCACGGCCTGACCACGGCCTGAGGCCTGACCACGGCCTGACCACGGCCTGAGG
>NC_079526.1:16279149-16314149 GCF_003711565.1 Takifugu flavidus | reverse complement strand
GTCTGTGAGTCTGGAGCCTCCTCATCCTCTGTGTTGGGCCGACCTGATGTTCCAGCACCGGTCAGCGCGGCTGCCTCTCAGCTGGGGAACGGAGTTTGAACTTGGATTTGCTGTGACTTTGAAGGACCTTTGGTTCCTCGGTGTGTGTTTGTGAGCGGACCGGGCCGGTGGTTCGGGACATCAAGCAGATGCCTGATCCTGCTGGTTGGATCAGCACTTTTCGGGCTGCTGCCGGCTCTCGCCACGGCCCAAAGGGACCAATTAAACCCTGGCAGCTGCAGCCAGAACCGCAGCAGAGCAGGAGAGGGGTGGACCAGGAAGCTGAGGGGCAGACAGACCCGAGGACATGTGGACATACGCCACGTCCTCCTTCAAAAGGGCAGAAGAGGCAAACGTGTTCTGAGGGGTTCTGCTGTTTCTCTGGAGCCTGCTGGGTCCTCTCAAGTCTCCAAATGGGTCGAGTGAAGGATCCCCAGCGCCCTGACCTCAGCACATTAGGACCCAGGCCAACGAGAGACTCTCATCACGTCACTCTCATTTCTCCCCCTGACCTTTTGCCTCTGAACCCTCAGCTCTGGGGCAGTTCCCTGTCCAGAGCTGCCCCCCCTTCCAGACACCTGACCCCGTCCCAGCCTGTCACTGAGTGGGCCATGGCCCGCAGCCAGGGGGAACCACTTACAACTTCTGTAGTTATTCCAACAGGCCCTCAAATGCAAAGGTCAAAGGTCAGCGTCACTGCTAAAGGGCAAGACTCTAACCTCTCTATGTATAGCTTTGATCTGAACACACATTTGCACTCTTTGTTATCTAAATGTGGTTCAGGTCGCAGCGCAGAAGCCATGATAAACCTGGACCATCTTGGACCATCTTGGACCATCTTGGACCCCCCCCCCCCCCCCACACACACACACACACACACACCCTGAACGTTGGTGGCGCCTTTTCTCACTGTGTGACCACCACTCACTGGCCCAGAAGAATCAGCAGCATGATGAATTCATGACGCTCGCCATCTGCAACCAGAACCTCCAACCAGAACCTCCAACCAGAACCTCCAACCAGAACCTCCAACCAGAACCTCCAACCTGCCACCCGTGCAGCCTCAAAGTGCCCCATGATTGATGCCACCAGCCCCTGTAGCTGCAGAGCTCCACCCCGCGGAGGTATTTGGTCTTAGCGTGTGTCTCTTTTTGAGAGTCCGGGCCCAGAAAATGGAAAGGTTCTGTGACCAGGACCTGGTTCTGAATGCTACAGGACATGCTAGCAGGGTTAGAGGGTTAGTAATCAGCCCTTTCCCTCTGAGCTTGTGAGGCTGGAGTCACAATCCACAAACCTGAGCCTCATCACAACCACTGTCAGGGCCAAACTTGTATTTGTATTAAAACTCGACCACTGTCTGTCCCCCCCCCCCCCCCCCCATCCACGGCCATTAATAGCCCCCGTCCACCTGTTTGTTCTCTCAGCCTCTGAAGGTCTCGGTCTTCCTGCCTCCTTGCTCCCATCGTTAGGTCCACATCCCTTGTGGAATCTTGTGTTGCCCTTTAGGGATGACCTCACTTAACCTTCATGTCCCTTCATGCCCCCCCACCACAGGCTGCCCCCCCACCACAGGCTGCCCCCCCACCACAGGCTGCCCCCCCACCACAGGCCCATGTGCACTCACATGTAATGTATGGAATACTGGCAGAGCTTAAGTGGACAGAGCCCGTGGACCCCCCTGGAGCTGTCTAATGGGATTGGCTGATTGACAGATTCCGTCATTCCTCTGACCAAAGTCGACATGTGGCGTGGAGGCCGGTCCGCTCTGCTGGGCAAGGTCAAGGTCAAGGTCACGGGAAATGCATGTTTTCATCATGTCTTATTTAAGTTATCGATGGAAGCATACATGGGGGCCATTGACCTTGAATCCTCATCAAGGACGTTTCCTTGTGTGATCGTGTTCTGGAAATTCCTATGGAGAGTTTCAGGAATGCAGAATTCAAATGTAGTGATATGAGGTTTGATATGACAGCTCAGCCGCCACAACGTGGTCGCTATGGTGACGGTCACGTCGGTGATTTTGGTTGCACCTAATGTCACGGAGTGAGCCGTGCCACTGACGCACACACTTCATACGCACACACTTCATACGCACACACTTCATACGCACACACTTCATACGCACACACTTCATACGCACACACTTCATACGCACACACTTCATACGCACACACTTCATACGCACACACTTCATACACACACACTTCATACGCACACACTTCATACACACACACAAACATTTCATTTCCATTCTGTTCCGTCTAGGGTTACTCGGTTTAAGCATTTCACACACACCACTTTTTACCATAGCTCACCAGCAGGACATACTTCCTGGTTTGGGGAAACCGAAGGACTGGTCCATGATTGTATATATGGAGGGGTTTCGCGGGGTGCTACGGCACAATCTATTTTAGCGGGGGTGTTTTATTGGGGTAAATTGAACATGTATTTTACTGTGCACTGGGTGGTTGTTGGTGGTGGAAATTTGTTTTGGAAGTTTTACGCATATTTTGTATTTTCTTTTCGGTTGTAATTTTGAGTTTGTAAATGTATTAGTGAGCGTAATAATTTTGATAATTGGTTTCACCTGTGGGAGGGGCTACAGGTATAAAAGCCCTGTAGTAGACCCAAGACGGGGCTTCGTGTTGGTTGTTGAGTTGGTTGGTCATTGTTTTGGAGGAAAAGAAAATTGTTGGAAAAAGTTAAAGTGGTGGGGTGTAAGAGTGTGCAGGGTCTGTACGTATTGTATGAATTTAGCCTGGCATCTTCTGACGCCGCTTTATTTTTGGTAAATTAAAATACATTTTTGGAGGAAAGAATCTCCCATCTCCCTCTGTCTCCTCCACCGCCGTTCATCCTTACGACACCTAAATAAAAGGGTCCTTGTCCAGATGTTTTCAGAAGGTTAGACGTCACATGTGGAGGATCTTAATGAGGTTTAGTCCCAATTGATCGGTGGTCCTGAAGTTAACAGGATGTTGATCAAAGTGATGCTTCCTCACCGCTGCTGCTGAACTCTTCATCGGAAACGGGACAAAAGTTCAAGCACATTATTCTGAAAGTGAGGCCTCGTCCGGGGGGGGGGGGGGAGATGGGACGGGGGGGGGGGGGGGGATCACTGTAGCGAGCAGCAGTGCGGGGTTCTGTTGGTGCTGCCTGGCTCAGCTGCTACAGCTGATGGCTCCGTGGCGATGATGGACGAGGCCACGAGCTCCTCACCCCCCAACCCTCCTCCGCCTCCACGCCCCCCATCTCCCCCCCCCCCCCCGTCCCATCCTACTCCCCCCCGCCGCGACATGACCACACCGACAGCTGATGGTTCCGTCAGAGGCCTTTTGTGTCAATAAGTGGCCACCAGGCAACTGTCAACTCCTCATCACACACACACACACAACACACACACACACACACACACACACACACACACTCTCTCTCTCACACACACACACACACACACACACAGTGCAGCAGGTCCATCACAGAAATACCTTCTTTTAAAATTCGGCTGTTTATGTTGCACCAGCTGATTTCCAGCGTGTTAATTTGGGGGGTAACTGATTAATGTGTAGCCGTGTGTCTGTCAACACTCTGAGAGTGATGGCACTTCTCTGAAGCCTGGTCCGTTTTTAGTCCTCAGGAATGACTCAGGACCATCTGCTGGATGACTTAAAGACTGTAAGAACTGTAACTTAAAGCCAAATTTGAGGTTGTCAAAGGTTGCTATATATTTTGGAGGAAACACTAGCTCTTCACATATCTGGAAGCCCAAGTTAACGTCACCTTGCTGCCCAGTCAGCCAAACTCTGGAGATTAAAATGTTCTGGGCCAGTTCTAAAGGAAATAGAAGGTGATTAAATGGCAAGAAGCTGCCCTGAGGAGGGGCCGCACGGCCCCGTCTGCATGGTCCCTGACGGAGCAGCCTCATCCTCTACAGACCTCGCTCTCCCCAGGGATTACAGGATGGAGAATCTCTGAAGTTCCTTGTTGGCAGGGGGGGGCAGCAAACATCTGGGTAGTCTGTCAGAACCTCTCTTTGGCTGTCAGACTCACAAGGGATCATATCAGAACCACAGCAGGTCTTTAAATTGTGGCGCCTCTCTTGGTAAATCTGATGTTTGCATGGCATCCCCATCTCCTGTGAGAGCGCTGGAGCAGTGGGGGTCAGAAGATGAGCCCCAGGGGAAGAGACAGTGTCAATATTAAGATTTATTATTCATTGGCCCGACCCAGGGAGGAGGCAGCCTCTGTTAGAGGAGGCAGAGAGGAGAGGGGGATGAGTGGGAGCATCCTGAGAGGATGGAACATGTGCAGCGTGGTGACCTGTCAGCAGACCCAGTCAGAGGCCCAGCATTGCTCCATGGTGGCCCACAACCTTAGCAAGGTTCAGCCTCATCCACCTCAGCTTTGTGTTGAGCGAGCACACTTTCAACTAAATGGGAACGTTGTCTCTGATTGGCTGGACTCAGCAACATTTGGTTGATCAGGTTTATTGGGAGCCAAAGTAGCTGCTGCCATGGTGAAAGAAGAAGGATGGTGATGCCAAGCTGAGCTGAAGCACCTTCATTAGCTCTTAAAGCTTCTGTTGTTTGATTGGTCTGAAGGCGTAAATCAAGAATTCATGAAGCTCATCTCTTGAGAATCATCCAGAGCGAAGCTGTGTGCAAGCTTAGAGACGCCCGAAGAGATCAAACCGAACGTCCCGTTATCTGGCGGCAGGAGCGAGAGGCAGCGGCGAGGGAGGAGATGATGTGCCGACTCATGGAGGCGTCAGGGAGATGAATGGAGGCCTGCAGGCAGTCGTGCACGGCGAGGACTCCGTGCACGACTGCCCCATTGCAAGGCAGGCCTCTGTCAAAGGTCTATTAAGGGAAGATTGAGACCCCAGCGTGTGTGTGTGTGTGTGTAAGTGTGTGTTCACACTCTCATTGGTCATGGTCCTGTAGTAGAAGATTGAGACCCCATTGCTCCCAGTGCCACTCAAGCAACACAACCTGCAGAGGTGTACAATCAGATCAGCAGGGTCCATCCATCCCTGCTGACACACACACGCACACACACACGCACACATGCACACACGCACACACATGCACACACACACACACACACACGCACACACACACACGCACACACACACGCACACACGCACACACACGCACACACGCACACACACGCACACACACACGCACACACCACACACACACACACGCACACACACCACACACGCACACACCACACACACACGCACACACACAGTTACTTATCAACTGCACAGCTCGCTGTAGATGTCATTAAACAGTAGCAAGGTGGAACAGCTGTGTGACAGCTTCATGGATGTAGCAAGAGTTGGGTTAGTGAGGCTTTAGTGGCAAATTAAGCTGGTGTGTGTGTGTGTGTGTGTGTGTGGGGGGGGGGGGGGGCAGCCTTGACAAGCTCTATTTGTCATGTGCCAATGCAACCAAATAGCTCAGACAGCAGCACAGATGCATTGTGGGAACTTTACCTCCAACACTCTCTGGTGACACATGAAACATATTTATTATATCAGGTTCTAGACAAACGCTCTCAAACGTCTCCAAAGGGTTGGAGTTAGGGTCAGGGTTAGGGTCAGGGTCAGGGTTAGGGTTAGAGGGTTAGGGTCAGGGTTAGGGTTAGGGTCAGGGTCAGGGTCAGGGTTAGAGGGTTAGGGTTAGGGTTAGGGTCAGGGTCAGGGTCAGGGTCAGGGTCAGGGTTAGGGTTAGGGTTAGACCCTAACAGCCTCTCGTGTTTACACGTGCGCTGCTGTGGGCGTGCACGTGTTTCATGTGTTCACACTGAGCTCTGCTGCCCCCAGGTCCTCCGTCCACCTTCTCCTCCGGGGCTCCCCCAGACTTTGGGTCGTCACGCTACAGGAGCCGCCGGGGCCCCAGCGCTGCCCACGCCCACCAGGACCCCCCCAGCCTCTCCTGGAGGGCCAGGAGGGTCCAGTCGGCCAGGTAGAGCACATGCACACACCTCCCCCAGGTGTGTGTGACCTGGGAGGGCTGCTGGCGTCATCACATTCTCACGCGTTCCCCAAACACCAGCAGAAACAGAGCAGGGGGGAGGGTCGATGCCCCCCCCCTTATCTGTCCCCTCCCTGCCTTTATCAGCCTGGAGCCTTCAGCCCGTCTGGGGGGCAACGGGGCATTTCCTGTTCCTGCCAGATGGTGGAGCAGCGGGTTCTCATTTGGAGACCCCCCCAGCCTCGCCCCCCCAGCCTCACCCTCGCCCCCCCAGCCTCGCCCCCCCAGCCCCCCCCCCAGCCTCACCCTCGCCCCCCCAGCCTCGCCCCCCCAGCCTCGCCCTCGCCCCCCCAGCCTCGCCCCCCCAGCCTCGCCCCCCCAGCCCCCCCCCCAGCCTCGCCCCCCCCCCCCCCCCCCCGCCTCGCTGACACATCAGTGCTTTTATCTCTTTGCTTTTCCCGCCGTCTTTCTTTCCTTTTATCACACGTTATTTTCACGCCCTCCTGTGCATCTTAAACTTTTGTTAATCTATTTCTTTCAACTTAATTCTGACATAAATATTAAAGAACCACACGCACGTACGTGCACAGGCTGGGCGCTCATCTCCGTTAGTGCTTCAGTATCGATCAGAACAGGATGTGAGAGACGGGGCAATAAAGTGGAGGAGCGCTTTCACTTCCCTGCTTCTGCTGCAGTCAGGGACCATTCATCCATCCATCGCCCTCATTCACCCCTTCATTCATCAGTCAGGGACCATTCATCCATCCATCGCCCTCATTCACCCCTTCATTCATCAGTCATGGCACCATTCATCCATCCATCGCCCTCATTCACCCCTTCATTCATCAGTCATGGCACCATTCATCCATCCATCGCCCTCATTCACCCCTTCATTCATCAGTCATGGCACCATTCATCCATCCATCGCCCTCATTCACCCCTTCATTCATCAGTCAGGGACCATTCATCCATCCATCGCCCTCATTCACCCCTTCATTCATCAGTCAGGGACCATTCATCCATCCATCGCCCTCATTCACCCCTTCATTCATCAGTCATGGCACCATTCATCCATCCATCGCCCTCATTCACCCCTTCATTCATCAGTCATGGCACCATTCATCCATCCATCGCCCTCATTCACCCCTTCATTCATCAGTCATGGCACCATTCATCCATCCATCGCCCTCATTCACCCCTTCATTCATCAGTCATGGCACCATTCATCCATCCATCGCCCTCATTCCCCCTTCATTCATCAGTCATGGCACCATTCATCCATCCATCGCCCTCATTCACCCCTTCATTCATCAGTCATGGACCATTCATCCATCCATCGCCCTCATTCACCCCTTCATTCCTCAGTCATGGCACCATTCATCCATCCATCGCCCTCATTCACCCCTTCATTCATCAGTCATGGACCATTCATCCATCATCGCCCATTACACCCCTTCATTCATCAGTCATGGCACCGTTCATCCATCCATCGCCCTCATTCACCCGTTCATTCATCAGTCATGGCACCATTCATCCATCCATCGCCCTCATTCACCCGTTCATTCATCAGTCATGGCACCATTCATCCATCCTCGCCCTCATTCACCCCTTCATTCATCAGTCATGGCACCATTCATCCATCCATCGCCCTCATTCACCCGTCATTCATCAGTCATGGCACCATTCATCCATCCATCGCCCTCATTCACCCCTTCATTCATCAGTCATGGACCATTCATCCATCCATCGCCCTCATTCACCCCTTCATTCATCAGTCATGGCACCATTCATCCATCCGTCGCCCTCATTCACCCCTTCATTCATCAGTCATGGCACCATTCATCCATCCATCGCCCTCATTCACCCGTTCATTCATCAGTCATGGCACCATTCATCCATCCATCGCCCTCATTCACCCCCTTCATCATCAGTCATGGACCATTCATCCATCCATCGCCCTCATTCACCCCTTCATTCATCAGTCATGGACCATTCATCCATCCATCGCCCTCATTCACCCGTTCATTCATCAGTCATGGACCATTCATCCATCCATCGCCCTCATTCACCCCTTCATTCATCAGTCATGGACCATTCATCCATCCATCGCCCTCATTCACCCCTTCATTCATCAGTCATGGCACCATTCATCCATCCATCGCCCTCATTCACCCGTTCATTCATCAGTCATGGCACCATCATCCATCCATCGCCCTCATTCACCCCTTCATTCATCAGTCATGGCACCATTCATCCATCCATCGCCCTCATTCACCCGTTCATTCATCAGTCATGGCACCATCATCCATCCATCGCCCTCATTCACCCCTTCATTCATCAGTCATGGCACCATTCATCACCGACCGGGGTGGTGCTGAGTCGCCCCCTGCTTCAGCTGGGCCTTGCATGGTCAGGACTGCACACACACACCACACATGTGTGTGTGTGTGTGCACATGTGTGTGTGCACATGTGTGCAAAGGCCCACACACACACACATACACACACACACACACACACATGTGCACACACACACACACACGTGTGCGCACACCCATACACACACACATGTGCACACACACACACATGCATGCAAGTGCACACACACACATACACACACACGCTCATACACACACACACACCACCGTGTGCACAACACCCATACACACACACACATGTGCACACACACACACACACACACACGCTTACACACACACACACACACCCGTGTGCACACACCCATACACACACACACATGTGCACACACACACACATGCATGCAAGTGCACACACACATACACACACACACGCTCATACACACACACACACACACCCGTGTGCACACACCCATACACACACACACATGTGCACACACACACACACACGCTCATACACACACACACGCTCATACACACACACGTGCACACACACACACACACGCATGCATGTGCACACACACACACACACACCACACATGGCCACCCAGTAGTTACAGGGGAGTTCCTGTGTCCTTGTGTGTCCTGTGTCCTGTGTCCTTGTGTCCTGTGTCCTTGTGTCCTGTGTCCTTGTGTCCTTGTGTGTCTTGTGTCCTGTGTCCTTGTGTGTCCTGTGTCCTGTGTCCTTGTGTGTCCTTGTGTCCTGTGTCCTTGTGTGTCCTGTGTCCTTGTGTGTCCTGTGTCCTTGTGTGTCCTGTGTCCTGTGTCCTTGTGTGTCCTTGTGTCCTGTGTCTTGTGTGTCTGTGTCCTTGTGTCCTGTGTCCTGTGTCCTTGTGTCCTGTGTCCTTGTGTGTCCTGTGTCCTGTGTGTCCTGTGTCCTGTGTCCTTGTGTGTCCTGTGTCCTTGTGTCCGTCCTTTCCCGTGTCTCTGAGCCGGGACAAACGTCCCTTTGTGGGTCACTCTTCAGCTTTAGGCTGTGGCTCCACTCAGAGTAGCTGGGAAATGTAGCCTGGACAAAACTGTCTTCAGCAGCTCATTTTGTCCTTTCAGGCCTCCTCTGGTCACATTTAGCAAACGAATATTTGGGGATGTTTAAAAGCTCCTTCCTTGTTTTACTGCTGCATTACTTTTTTAATGATAGCAGCAGCTACAGCAGCAGCTACAGCAGCAGTAGCAGCTACAACAGCAGCAGCTACAGCAGCAGCAGCTACAACAGCAGCAGCTACAACAGCAGCAGCAGCTACAGCAGCAGCAGCTACAACAGCAGCAGCAGCAGCTACAGCAGCAGCAGCTACAGCAGCAGCTACAGCAGCAGCATTAGCAGCTACAGCAGCAGCAGTAGCAGCTACAGCAGCAGCATTAGCAGCTACAGCAGCAGCAGTAGCAGCTACAGCAGCAGCTGCAGCAGCAGCAGCTACAGCAGCTGCAGCTACAGCAGCAGCAGCTACAGCAGCAGCTACAGCAGCAGCAGCTACAGCAGCAGCTACAGCAGCAGCAGCAGCTATAGCAGCAGCAGCAGCTACAGCAGCAGCAGCTACACAGCAGCTACAGCAGCAGCAGCTACAACAGCAGCAGCTACAACAGCAGCAGCAGCAGCAGCTACAACAGCAGCAGCAGCAGCAGCTACAGCAGCAGCTACAGCAGCAGCTACACAGCAGCAGCTACAACAGCAGCAGCAGCAGCAGCAGCTACAGCAGCAGCAGTAGCAGCTACAGCAGCTACAGCAGCAGCAGCTACAGCAGCAGCATTAGCAGCTACACAGCAGCAGCTACAACAGCAGCAGCTACAGCAGCAGCAGCTACAGCAGCAGCTACAGCAGCAGCAGTAGCAGCTACAGCAGCAGCAGCAGTAGCAGCTACAGCAGCAGCTACAGCAGCAGCTACAGCAGCAGCAGTAGCAGCTACAGCAGCAGCAGCAGCTACAGCAGCAGCAGCAGTAGCAGCTACAGCAGCAGCTACAGCAGCAGCTACAGCAGCAGCAGTACAGCTACAGCACAGCAGCAGCTACAGCAGCAGCAGTAGCAGCTACAGCAGCAGCAGCAGCTACAGCAGCAGCAGCAGTAGCAGCTACAGCAGCAGCTACAGCAGCAGCTACAGCAGCAGCAGTAGCAGCTACAGCAGCAGCTACAGCAGCAGCAGCTACAGCAGCAGCAGCTACAACAGCAGCAGCAGCAGCAGCTACAGCAGCAGCAGTAGCAGCTACAGCAGCTACAGCAGCAGCAGCTACAGCAGCAGCAGCTACAACAGCAGCAGCTACAACAGCAGCAGCTACAGCAGCAGCAGCTACAGCAGCAGCTACAGCAGCAGCAGTAGCAGCTACAGCAGCAGCAGCAGTAGCAGCTACAGCAGCAGCTACAGCAGCAGCTACAGCCAGCAGTAGCAGCTACAGCAGCAGCAGCAGACAGCAGCAGCAGCAGTAGCAGCTACAGCAGCAGCTACAGCAGCAGCTACAGCAGCAGCAGTAGCAGCTACAGCAGCAGCAGCAGCTACAGCAGCAGCAGTAGCAGCTACAGCAGCAGCAGCAGCAGCAGCTACAGCAGCAGCAGCAGTAGCAGCTACAGCAGCAGCTACAGCAGCAGCTACAGCAGCAGCAGTAGCAGCTACAGCAGCAGCTACAGCAGCAGCAGCTACAGCAGCAGCAGCTACAGCAGCAGCAGTAGCAGCTACAGCAGCAGCTACAGCAGCAGCAGCTACAGCAGCAGCAGCTACAGCAGCAGCAGCAGCAGCTACAGCAGCAGCAGCAGCTACAGCAGCAGCTACAGCAGCAGCAGCAGCATTAGCAGCTACAGCAGCAGCAGCTACAGCAGCAGCATTAGCAGCTACAGCAGCAGCAGCTACAGCAGCAGCAGTAGCAGCTACAGCAGCAGCATTAGCAGCTACAGCAGCAGCATTAGCAGCTACAGCAGCATTAGCAGCTACAGCAGCAGCAGTAGCAGCTACACGCCTCTGGCTGCGGCCCTGTGTCAGGGTTAATTAGCCTCTGTGTTAACTGTCCCCATTAACCTCCACGGTGTCTCCTCAGGCCGCCCGGCCCTTGTCGAACCCTCCCTGGGTGGCAGTCAGCACTCCACCATTAGCCCCCATTACTGCCCCCCCGGCTGCAGTTGCCCTGCGTAGGGCAGCCACCCATCTTGGAGTGAAGCCTGTGATCCTGAGACGTGTGTGGACGGACCTGTTGGCTGATATTTGCTGCTTTTTCTCTTCTCTTGGCTCTTCACTGTTATGGGATGTTCCGCATGGTATCAGTTGTTTTGTCTGTGCCGTGTGTTTGGGGTGACCCTCCCCCCCCCCTCCCCCCCCTCCCCTCCCCTCCCCCCCCCCTCCCCTCCCCTCCCCCCCCCCCCCCCCCCCCCCCCCCTCCCCCTACCCCCTCCCCTCCCCCCCCTCCCCTCCCCTGTAATGGGAGGCATGAACTCGCGCTCTAAACCCATTTCCAGTCCATCTGAAATACAGCAGCAAATTACCTCCAGCAGCACCCTGCACACCAGCGACCATCCACCCCAGATAGAAGTGACAGGACAGCGCAATTTATCGCCATAACCCCTGCACTGCCCCCCCACCACCAGCAGTTACACACACACGCACACACACACACACACACACACACACACACACACACAAGGATCTCAATGCACCAACAGTACAGACAATTGCTGGCCTAGCTAAGGGGGTGTGTGTGCGTGTGTGTGTGCGTGCGTGTGTGTGTGTGTGCATGCGTGCGTGTGTGTTGTGTGCATGCGTGTGTGTGTGTGTGTGCATGCGTGTGTGCATGTGCGTGTGTGTGTGCGTGCGTGCGTGTGTGCATGCGTGTGTGCGTGCGTGTGTGTGTGTGCATGCGTGTGTGCGTGCGTGTGTGTGTGCGTGCGTGTGTGTGTGCATGCGTGTGTGTGTGTGTGTGGATGCGTGTGTGTGTGGATGCGTGTGTGTGTGCGTGCGTGTGTGTGGATGCGTGCGTGTGTGCATGCGTGTGTGTGCGTGTGTGTGTGGCATGCGTGGTGTGCGTGTGCGTGCGTGCGTGTGTGCGTGCGTGTGTGTGTGGATGTGTGTGCGTGCGTGCGGTGTGCATGCGTGTGTGCGTGCGTGTGTGTGTGTGTGCGTGTGCATGCGTGCGTGTGTGCATGCGTGTGTGTGCGTGCGTGTGTGTGGTGTGCATGCGTGTGTGTGCGTGTGCATGCGTGCGTGTGTGCATGCGTGTGTGCGTGCGTGCGTGTGTGTGTGCGTGTGGTGCGTGTGCATGCGTGCGTGTGTGTGCGTGTGCATGCGTGCGTGTGTGCGTGTGTGTGTGTGTGTGTCTGTGTGGTCTGTAGGCTCCAGCTTAGGGGCCACCTTGCTGCTCTGGCCCCCTGCCCTGCCTATTATCTCATTGATTTCCTTCTCTCCTCTTTTCAATTCTCTCCATTTCCACGTTGCCGTTCTTTCCATTAGAGGAGCAATTTAACAGAGTGCTGTGACATGAGAGGGGGAGGGGAGGGGGGCTCGGGATGAGAAACAGAAAGTGAGGAGGGAGACATGGTGGGGGGCAGAGGAGGGTTGGAAGGGAGGGAGCCAGTCATTAACAGCTTCATGGCTGGAGTGGCAACAGAAGGTTGACGTTGCTCTGTGCTTGTGCTCACGTTGTAGGAGTTTCCTGCAGAGCCGTCTGCGAACGCACCAGGACACACACCCCTCGTCCCCCCAGCACTGGAGGGGGGGCAGCATGTGCTGGATCCGGGGTTCCCTCTATCGCGTTTCAGCCAACAAACTGTCGCGCACCGTCGCCTCCGGCCCCGCCGTCAACCGGACAGGTAAAGGGATGGTGACGCCATCAGTGACACACAAGAACTGGGGGGTCGGGACAGTCGCACCTCAACAGTCACACACACATCAGTGACACACAAGAACTGGGGGGTCGGGTCAGTCGCACCTCAACAGTCACACACACATCAGTGACACACAAGAACTGGAGGGTCGCTTAGATTTAGAAAAGCTGTGACAGTGTCTTTTCTAGAAAAAAATCTCTTCATTTAGTCCATGTGGTGAGTTTGTGGAAAAGAAGATTGATCGTGTTTGCAGCTTTGGCTCCGCCCACATTCCCCCAGACTCGCCGCAGCCGTTGGCTTTGCCATCTGAAATAATAAAGCTGTCATCTGTCAGAGCGATGGGGGGGTCCAGAGGGGTGAACGGTGCAGATTAAAGCCTGGACCTGCCTTCTCCTCACCACAGGTGTTCAGCTGCACCTTCACCTGCAGCACCCGTCCAACAGCTCCGTCCTCTATAACTGTGCCACTGAAGGGTGCAAATGTCCCTCCACGTTGTTGAGGAGGGTGAGGACGAGAGCCTGGGAGGTCATGATTCATGATGTCTAACAGAGACAGAGACACATGTCCAGCTCACTGGATCCTGGCTTCATCATGTCTAACAGAGACACAGACACATGTCCAGCTCACTGGATCCTGGCTTCATCATGTCTAACAGAGACACAGACACATGTCCAGCTCACTGGATCCTGGCTTCATCATGTCTAACAGAGACACAGACACATGTCCAGCTCACTGGATCCTGGCTTCATCATGTCTAACAGAGACAGAGACACATGTCCAGCTCACTGGATCCTGGCTTCATGATGTCTAACAGAGACAGAGACACATGTCCAGCTCACTGGATCCTGGCTTCATCATGTCTAACAGAGACAGAGACACATGTCCAGCTCACTGGATCCTGGCTTTATGATGTCTAACAGAGACAGAGACACATGTCCAGCTCACTGGATCCTGGCTTCATCATGTCTAACAGAGACAGAGACACATGTCCAGCTCACTGGATCCTGGCTTCATGATGTCTAACAGAGACAGAGACACATGTCCAGCTCACTGGATCCTGGCTTCATCATGTCTAACAGAGACAGAGACACATGTCCAGCTCACTGGATCCTGGCTTCATGATGTCTAACAGAGACAGAGACACATGTCCAGCTCACTGGATCCTGGCTTCATGATGTGTAACAGAGACAGAGACACATGTCCAGCTCACTGGATCCTGGCTTCATCATGTCTAACAGAGACAGAGACACATGTCCAGCTCACTGGATCCTGGCTTCATCATGTCTAACAGAGACAGAGACACATGTCCAGCTCACTGGATCCTGGCTTCATCATGTCTAACAGAGACAGAGACACATGTCCAGCTCACTGGATCCTGGCTTCATGATGTGTAACAGAGACAGAGACACATGTCCAGCTCACTGGATCCTGGCTTCATCATGTCTAACAGAGACAGAGACACATGTCCAGCTCTAACGGTGCTGGACGTCACTTTTAGTTTGGCACCAATGCCTCAGACAACAGCAGTATCAATAACCAGGCACATATCAGGCTGATATTGCATCTGGCCTCACACGTGCACGCCTGCACGTGCACACGCGTGTCATAGCGGTCGTGAATAAACAACATGTTTGTGTTCTATTCCTTGAGACGGTAATAAGCTGACATTTGTCTGTGTCACCAGTCAAACAGGGCGACATTTCTCAGCATAAATCGGGGGGGGGGGGGGGGGGTTCAGGGTGCCTGACGTGCTCCTGGAAATTGGACCGGTGCTGCTCATAAAGCTTCCACAGTTGAAGGACTACACTGTTTCTCTTTCCTTCCTTATATCTGCCAGCTGTTACCATGGAGATAACTAACATGGTTTATCCATTTATTTCTTTAGGAAAGTCTTTTAGTAGCACCCAGACCTCCATGATGACATGGAACCGATGTTCCTCCACCCGTCACCTGGCCAGGTACGCTCCACGCTCCGGTCGACCTCAACATCAGTAACTCTTGCTGGTTGTAACTCCCGATTTGTTTGCAAAAACAAGCCGTGCGGTCCAGAGAAGCCTCGCCATCATCAGACAGGCCCGCCAGAAGAAGCAGGCCAAACAGTACTGCATGTATTACAACCGCTTTGGCAAGTGTAACCGTGGCAACAGCTGTCCCTACATCCATGACCCGGACAAGGTGGCGGTGTGCACCAAGTAAGGCTTCATCTTCTGGGCTCCTTGGCGGTGGGTGGGGTCGTCTGGGGCTGTCGACAGTAATGGGGCGACAACAGGACTTTAAGAGGGGGCAAAAACTAGAGTAGAAGAAAATAGGCTAGAGAGTTGAAGTGGTGCTGTGCTGGTTAATAACCCCCCCCCCCCCCCCCCCCCCCCCAGCAGATATGTTGATGCTCTCACGGCTGATGAACATCTGCTGTGTCTGTTGCAGGTTTCTGCGAGGGACATGCAAAAAGGCAGAAGGGATCTGCCCCTTCTCCCATAAGGTGGCAAAAGAGAAGGTAACTGATGCCCCATGTGACCCATGTGTTGGTCAACATGGTGGTTTATGGGACCTGTAGGGCTCAGATGACAGTGATGGTAAAGCTCTCATGGACCCTATTAGTGTTCTTGGCATGGCTCCAGCTTCCATGTCACAGGAAGTAGTGTGAAAGACCTGACCTCACCTGACCTCACCTGACCTCAACTGTCTTCACCTGACCTCACCTGACCTGACCTCACCTAACCTCTCCTGACCTCACCTGACCTCACCTGCCTTCACCTGACCTCACCTGACCTCTCCTGACCTCACCTGACCTCTCCTGACCTCACCTGCCTTCACCTGACCTCACCTGACCTCTCCTGACCTCACCTGACCTCACCTGTCTTCACCTGACCTCACCTGTCTTCACCTGACCTCGCCTGTCTTCACCTGACCTCACCTGTCTTCACCTGACCTCGCCTCACCTGACCTCACCTGTCTTCACCTGACCTCGCCTGACCTGACCTCACCTGACCTCACCTGACCTCGCCTGACCTGACCTCACCTGACCTCACCTGTCTTCACCTGACCTCACCTGTCTTCACTGACCTCGCCTGACCTGACCTCACCTGACCTCGCCTGACCTGACCTCACCTGACCTGACCTCACCTGACCTCACCTGTCTTCACCTGACCTCACCTGACCTCACCTGTCTTCACCTGACCTCACCTGAACTCACCTGTCTTCACCTGACCTCACCTGACCTCACCTGTCTTCACCTGACCTGACGCTGCCAACTCACTCCAAGGTTGGCTTCAAAGATGCTGCTGGAAACTGTATTATTAGATTTTAGGATCGTCGAACAAGGAGTGTTACCAATATTACCCACTATTACCAGCATTACCAGTGTTACCAGTGTTACCACTATTACCAATATTACCAGTGTTACCACTATTACCAGTGTTACCAGTGTTACCACTATTACCAATATTACCAGCGTTACCACTATTACCAGTGTTACCAGCGTTACCACTATTACCAATATTACCAGTGTTACCACTATTACCAGTGTTACCAGTGCTACCACTATTACCAGTGTTACCACTATTACCAGTATTACCACTATTACCAGTGTTACCACTATTACCAGTGTTACCAGTGCTACCACTATTACCAGTATTACCACTATTACCAGTGTTACCACTATTACCAGTGTTACCAGTGCTACCAGTGCTACCACTATTACCAGTGTTACCAGTGTTACCAGTGCTACCAGTGCTACACTATTACCAGTGTTACCAGTGGTACCAGTGCTACCAGTGCTACCACTATTACCAGTGTTACCAGTGTTACCAGTGCTACCAGTGCTACCACTATTACCAGTGTTACCACTGTTACCACTATTACCAGCGTTACCAGCATTACCAGTGTTACCACTATTACCAGTGTTACCAGTGCTACCACTATTACCAGTATTACCACTATTACCAGTGTTACCACTATTACCAGTGTTACCAGTGCTACCACTATTACCAGTATTACCACTATTACCAGTGCTACCACTATTACCAGTGTTACCAGTGCTACCAGTGCTACCACTATTACCAGTGTTACCAGTGCTACCAGTGCTACCACTATACCAGTGTTACCAGTGTTACCAGTGCTACCAGTGCTACCACTATTACCAGTGTTACCAGTGTTACCAGTGCTACCAGTGCTACCACTATTACCAGTGTTACCAGTGTTACCAGTGCTACCAGTGCTACCACTATTACCAGTGCTACCACTATTACCAGTGTTACCAGTGTTACCAGTGTTACCAGTGCTACCACTATTACCAGTGCTACCAGTGTTACCAGTGCTACCACTATTACCAGCGGTCCCCGGCCCATCAACAGACCCGAGCAGGTCCTGCTGCAGCAGCATACAGCCAGCACCAGGGGGCGGTAGAGAGGCTCTGCTTTAGTGTTTAACCCCACCACAGGTGCACCCCCACAGACACACACAATGCCCTGCACCTGTCTCTGTTGTCACCTTGTGGGCCCAGCTGTCTGGTGTTGGTGCCCCCCCACGACCACCTCCCCACACCTCCCCATCCCCAAGCCTTTGGCCACACCCTCTTATTTTATGGAGACCCTTAAACTGGCCTCTGGGAGGGCTCTTGGTAAGAGGAGCAGGTGGTTTGAGTCGGTGGGGGGGGGGTTATAGAGCAGCCCTCAAACCTGATCTAGGTGCCAGTGTAGATAGCCCCCGCCCACAGTGCCACAAATACCCCGAAACGTGAGACTGGTGAGCCCCCAGGCTGGCATGACACCCAGCCTGGGGGCTCACCCAGGACCCAGCCTGTGTGGACACGTCCAAAGCACATAAACACATCCAGAGAGCCGGACGAGCTGCAGCCTGGATAAATATTTCTGTAGCAGTTAATTAGGTAGAGCTGCTCCCCCAACACACACCACGCACCACACACACACGCACACACACACACACACACACCAAACCCTCCCCCTGCCAGGGCTGCCCTGATTTACTCCCCCGACGTCAGTATATTTAGAGTTGCTTCTCTCTTGCTTGTACACACACCACAACACACACACACACACACACTCACAGACACACAACACACTCACACACACACACACACACACACACACTCACAGACACACACACACTCTCACACACACACACACACTCACAGACACTCACACACACACACACACACACACACACACACTCACACACACACACACACTTGCATACACTCTGTCAACTGCAATTAAGGTCATTTAGCTGCTCAGTGTGACGGATGTTTGGCTCTGCCGACACGTCTGTTTACAAACTGGTGTGATGTCATGTGATCTCAGGTGATGTCATGTGATCTCAGGTGATGTCATGTGATCTCAGGTGATGTCATGTGATGTCAGGTGATGTCATGTGATCTCAGGTGATGTCATGTGATCTCAGGTGATCTCAGGTGATGTCAGGTGATCTCAGGTGATCTCAGGTGATCTCAGGTGATCTCAGTGACCACCTTTCCTGACGGTGCAGCCGTAGAGGCGCTGGCAGGTTTGCTGTGCTGCAGGTGGCGCTCGCTCCTCTAATCACACCTGTGAGCCCAGGTTAAAGGTGCCCACGAGCATTCACTGTTGATGCTGACTGACAGCAGAATGTCACCAGCATCAGGAACCTTTGGTCCACATCCTTGAGAGTTTGGACCTTAACCTGCTGCTGTCCACGTTTCTCCAGATGCCGGTTTGCTCTTATTTCCTGAAGGGAATCTGCAGCAACAACGACTGCCCCTACAGCCACGTGTACGTGTCCAAAAAAGCTGAGGTGTGTGAGGACTTCGTCAAAGGCTACTCAGGGGGAGAGAGAGAAGGGAACAAACACACACACAACACACACACACACACACAACACACACACACACACAGCACAAACCACACACACCCACACACCCACACCACCCACACACAAACACCCCACACACACCCAACACACCCCACACACCCACAAACCCACACCCACCCCACACACCAACACACACCACACACACACACACACCCACACAACCCACCACACAACCCACAAACCCACACCCACCCACACACACACCACCACACACACCCACGAACCAACACCCACACCCACACCCACACACCCACAACACACACACCACACACACACACACACACACCACCCACGACACACCACACCCACCCACACACACCACACCCACACCACACACACACACAACACACCACCCACACACACACACACCACACAACAACACGCACACACTACCCCCCCCAACACACACACCACAACCACACCCACCCACCCACCACACACCACAACACACACAACAACACACAAACACCCACACACCAAACCCCACCCACACACACACCACACCCCCACAACAACCACACACACACACCAACACCCACCGAACACAAACACACACACACCACACACCACACACACACACTCACACAACAACCCCACACACACAACCCCCACACACCCACAACACACACACACACCACACCCCCACCCCCAAGCACACCCCACCCACCAACACACACAACACACCCACACCCCCACACACACACAACACACCAACACAAGACACACACACACACACCCACACCACACCACACCCCACCAGCCACCCACAAACCACCCACACACACCACACACACACACACACCCAGCACACCCACACCCACAACACCCACACACCCCACCCCAACCCAGCCACACACAACCACACACACCACACACACACCCACACCCACAACCAACACCCCACACCACACACACACCCACACAACACACACACACACCAACCACACACCCACACCACACACCACCCACCCACCACACACAACCACACACACCACACACACACACACACACACCACCCCACACAACACACAATCACAAACACACGCACACACACCCCCCACACACACCCCCACCACACACACACCACACACACACACAACACACCACACACACACCCACACCCACACCCCCACACACCACACACACACACACACAAACACCACACACCACACACACACCCACCCACCACACACACACCACCAACACACCCCCCACCACACACACACACGCACACACACCCCCACACACACACACCCACAACCCACACACACACACACACACACACACACACCCACACCCCCACACCCACCCACCACACACACACACACACACACACACACATGTCCACCTGCTAACACAAACTCAGTTTTTTAGGTTCTCTCATCATTCAGAATCTTCTTCAAAGCCTGTTTGATGGTCACTTCGAAAACAAGAGTTGCACGTTTGCTTCTGTGTTTAAGGATTAAAAATGAATTGTAGATGAGTCTTCGGACGGTGCTCATGAATCACAGACGTGCGTGGCCTGAGTGCTGTTGTCACCTCTGCTCAGCCGTATAGCAGCAGCGACTGGGCCGGGCCGGGTCGGGTCGGGCCGGGCCGGGCCGGGCCGGCCGGGCGGGCCCGTCAGAGGGGAGGAGGTGGGAGCCCAAACCTGAACATCCTCAGCCTGACTCGCGTTAGGCTGCTCACACAAACCTTCCTTATTTGTTCCTGTGACTGACACCGGTCCGGGGGGTTGTTGTAGCGGCTCCCGTCCGTGGTACCGAAACGGTTCAGGTGTGACGTCGAAGGCTCGGCTCTCGTCAGGCTCCCAGGACTCAGACCCGGGACTCAGCTCCTTCAAAGATCTAATTATATTGTACAGCATTCACACAGGTCCTCACCTTAAACTGAGGCTTAGATAAACAAGTGCTTTGGTAACCAATCTGCCACATGCACGCGCATGCACGCGCACACACACACGCACACACAT
Source organism: Takifugu flavidus (assembly GCF_003711565.1). NCBI lineage: Eukaryota > Metazoa > Chordata > Actinopteri > Tetraodontiformes > Tetraodontidae > Takifugu > Takifugu flavidus. The sequence continues at coordinate 16,293,060 of NC_079526.1, read as the reverse complement.
GCTGCACAGGCAGGAACAGCTGCAGGGGGTGGCCGTCCATAATGGCATAACTGGAGACTGTGTGACACATTTCAGGCCTGATGGGTATCAAAAACTCACCACCAGTCCTTTTTAAACACCCCCCCCCCCCCTCCTCGTGCCCCCCTCCTCCTCGTGCCCCCCCCCCCCCCATCTGCACTGAGCGGTGAGTGTGTAACTGATGCTTTTTCACACTGTCAGATCTCATTTAAATGGTGCACAGGGAAATAAGGATATAGAAAAGAAAAGGAACATTAATATTTATTCTATTAACCAAAATGCTTGGGTCTGTGATTTTCTGTGTGTGTGTGTGTGTGTGTGTGTGTCTGTGAGTGAGGGGGGAGCCACTGCTGGCTCTATGATGGATAGCAGGCAGTAATTATAGATGGGGAAACTGCTGAGGATGGCACTCTGGGCCCAGGCAGGCAGACGCTCCAGCAGCTCAGGGGTTAAACCTGCTCCTGGTCTCCATCTCTCCTCCTCCTCTCATCTCTTCCTCCTCCTCCTCCTCCTAACAGACCTGTCACCAGCACACTTCAGATCTTCATGTGTTTCAGGTCTTCCCATGTGACTGGACCTTGGCTGAATGTTCTCCTTGTTCCTGCATGGAACTTCTTTTCTTCAGCACCCAAAGGCTCTGAGCTCATAGCTGTGCTCCCTTCTCACTTTAAGTGTTGGATCAATGCCCAAACAGAAACTGATGTCCTTTTCTGACTGCTCTCTCGCTGTCTGTCTCCTTTTTCTGCTTGTTCTCTTGGTCTCTGGATGTGCTGACACCTCTCTTTGGCCAGCAGAATGGTCCAATAGGCCCCAGAGACATCCAGGCCTTCCTTAAATCAAGTGGAAACGGTTCTCCAGCAGAGAATGGAGCTCTGATGCTGCTTTCTGTCTCCATTTCTTCCCAACCCCACGTTTAACGGCTTTTAAGTGTTGTAACTTCAACACAGTTGGTGCTGAAGCTGCACGTGTGAAGGATCAACTAACCATGAGGAGAAGCAGCAGCTCTCTTCTAAATAGTGAATATTAGTGTCTTGAAGCCGCATCGGACCCGAGCAGGAGCCGGTTGAGTCGTGATGTCAGGCACCAAATATAAGAGCACGAACATCAGCGCCTCTGGCAGCAGAACGGTTTGTTGAGCGAAATGTGGTGTCAAACCCGCAGCCCTATAAGATGATCCCCAACATTTGGCAGCGAACTGATCCTGGGACACTCTGGCACCCTGGGGTGCAGGAACATGGGTGTGAGGGCAGTGAGAGGGGCCGCGGGCTCCTCAGAAAATCGATCTCACATCTCCTCTCCCCACAAACACCCTGATACACACTCTATTTCTGGGTCTCTCTCTCTCTCTCCTCTCTCTCTCTCTCTCTCTCTCTCTTCTCTCTCTCTCTCTCTCTCTCTCTCTCTCTCTCTCTCTCTTCTCTCTCTCTCTCTCTCTCTCACACACACAACACACACACCACACACACAACACACACACACACAACACACACACACAGAGTGCAGCCCAGTGAATATAATTAGTTTTTCTGACAGGTGGGAGAGATCAGATCTCGTAGAGAACGAAGCCACCAATTTGCACCCGTATTACAACGTCATAGCCGCCCAGTCGCAAACATACATGCGAATGCTCGCACTCGCTCCCGGCTGTTGCCAAAGTGGTGCCGTGACCCCCCCAGCTCAGCTTTCATTAAAGGAAAGGGCCTCATTAAAGTAGCAACACACTCCAAATCAGAGCGGTTTTAGCTTGGATGCTAACAGTGATTTAGGGTTACTGCCTGGCGGCCAATTTGCCTCTACACTGTTCCTCTACACTGTTCCTCTAAACTGTTCCTCTACACTGTTCCTCTAAACTGTTCCTCTACACTGTTCCTCTAAACTGTTCCTCTACACTGTTCCTCTAAACTGTTCCTCTACACTGTTCTTCTAAACTATTCCTCTAAACTGTTCCTCTAAACTGTTCCTCTACACTGTTCCTCTACACTGTTCCTCTACACTGTTCTTCTAAACTATTCCTCTACACTGTTCCTCTACACTGTTCCTCTACACTGTTCCTCTACACTGTTCTTCTAAACTATTCCTCTAAACTGTTCCTCTAAAGTGTTCCTCTAAACTGTCCCTCTACACTGTCCCTCTAAACTGTTCCTCTAAACTGTTCCTCTACACTGTTCCTCTAAAGTGTTCCTCTAAACTGTTCCTCTAAAGTGTTCCTCTAAACTGTTCCTCTACACTGTTCCTCTAAAGTGCCCCTCTAGACTGTTCCTCTAAACTGTTCCTCTAAAGTGTTCCTCTACACTGTTCTTCTAAAGTGTTCCTCTACACTGTTCCTCTAAAATGTTCCTCTACACTGTTCCTCTAGACTGTTCCTCTACACTGTTCCTCTAAAGTGTTCCTCTACACTGTTCTTCTACACTGTTCTTCTAAAGTGTTCCTCTAGACTGTTCCTCTACACTGTTCCTCTAAAGTGTTCCTCTACACTGTTCTTCTAAAGTGTTCCTCTACACTGTTCCTCTAAAATGTTCCTCTACACTGTTCCTCTAGACTGTTCCTCTACACTGTTCCTCTAAAGTGTTCCTCTACACTGTTCTTCTAAAGTGTTCCTCTACACTGTTCCTCTACACTGTGTCCTCTACACTGTTCCTCTACACTGTTCTTCTAGACTGTTCCTCTAAAGTGTCCCTCTAGACTGTTCCTCTAGTTAGTGTAGGGTTAACCAGGGTTAGGGTTAACCAGAGTTAGGGTTAGTGTTAGGGTTAACCAGGGTTAGGTTAACCAGGGTTAGGTTAGTGTTAGGGTTAACCAGGGTTAGGGTTAACCAGGGTTAGGGTTAGTGTTAGGGTTAACCAGGGTTAGGGTTAACCAGGGTTAGGGTTAGTGTTAGGGTTAACCAGGGTTAGGGTTAACCAGGGTTAGTGTTAGGGTTAACCAGGGTTAGGGTTAACCAGGGTTAGGGTTAGGGTTAACCCGGGTTAGGGTTAACCAGGGTTAGGGTTAACCAGGGTTAAGTTAGTGTTAGGGTTAACCAGGGTTAGTGTTAGGGTTAACCAGGGTTAGGGTTAACCAGGGTTAGGGTTAACCAGGGTTAGGTTAGTGTTAGGGTTAACCAGGGTTAGGGTTATCAGCGTGACTGGGGTGTAATGTCTTTAAGTGAGGCCTTCATTATTTGGCTTCATGCTGTCCTGCCAACATTTTTAGACACAGTAAACACACCGGTCTTTCCTCGTCTCCCACCGTAGTCGCAGTGAAGCCAAGCGCTATAAAGGCTTCGTCAGATTCCTCGTCTGAGCTTTCGGGAGACTTTCGTTTGTCTCATTATCTCCGTCTCTCTCCGCCTTTCTTTTCATCACTGTTAAGTTTTTTCATTCTGTCTCTTGATGGTTTGTTCACTGCTCTTCTTATCTCTTGCTCTGTGGTGTGTGCGCGCGAATGCTCGGTGCAAAAACCTCTCCACCATAGAGCTCATACTCCCTGCGCACACTCTGACAATGAGAGCGCCACTGCCAACTACTGTAGTGGATGTGCAATTACACTTTATTCGAGTATAGCAAAAAAAAAAAAAAAGCATGTTCTCCGGGGTCACATGCGCCCCCCTGCATCGCACCTACACTGTTCCTCTACACTGTCCCTCTACACTGTTCCTCTAAAGTGTCCCTCTAGACTGTCCCTCTACACTGTCCCTCTAAACTGTTCCTCTACACTGTTCCTCTACACTGTTCCTCTAAAGTGCCCCTCTAGACTGTTCCTCTACACTGTTCCTCTAAACTGTTCCTCTACACTGTTCCTCTAAAGTGCCCCTCTAGACTGTTCCCTACACTGTTCCTCTAAACTGTTCCTTTAAACTGTTCCTCTACACTGTTCCTCTAAAGTGTCCCTCTACACTGTTCCTCAACACTGTTCCTCTACACTGTCCCTCTAAAGTGTCCCTCTAGACTGTTCCTCTACACTGTTCCTCTAAATGTTCCTCTACACTGTCCCTCTAGACTGTTCCTTTAAAGTGTTCCTGTACACTGTTCCTCTAAAGTGTTCCTCTACACTGTTCTTCTAAAGTGTTCCTCTAAACTGTTCCTCTACACTGTCCCTCTAGACTGTTCCTCTAAAGTGTTCCTCTAAAGTGCCCCTCTACACTGTTCCTCTACACTGTTCCTCTACACTGTTCCTCTAAACTGTTCCTCTAAACTGTTCCTCTACACTGTTCCTCTACACTGTCCCTCTAAACTGTCCCTCTAGACTGTTCCTCTACACTGTCCCTCTAGACTGTTCCTCTAAAGTGTTCCTCTAAAGTGCCCCTCTACACTGTTCCTCTACACTGTTCCTCTACACTGTTCCTCTAAACTGTTCCTCTAAACTGTTCCTCTACACTGTTCCTCTACACTGTCCCTCTAAAGTGTCCCTCTAGACTGTTCCTCTACACTGTTCCTCTACACCAGGGGTGGGCAAACATTTTGATTCGTGGGCCACAATGGGTTCTAACATTTGACAAAGGGGCCGGACCAGGAGCAGATGGATGGATGGAGTGCTTGGTAACCTCACCTCATTGGAGCAAAAATACACATCTTGGGATATGGAGGAAAACATGTGCTTTAATTTCAAATGAAAATGAAGAGAAGCATTACAACAAAATATCTGACTTTGGAATGAGTCTTAAAACACTTAAAATCAAATGAATAAAATGTGCCTTTTTAAAAAAAATTAATAACCATTTCTATTTTAAAAGCACTGAAAGTTCTGTTATCCTTCAGGATATCACCATCACTCTCCTCCTGACTGTCTTTTTTCTAGTGGGAAAACACCAGAATTGCAGTGAAAATATAACATTAACAAGGTTTATTCATTTAATTTTTCAAGTTTGGCGGGCCGGATTAAAACGTTTAACGGGCCGCGTGTGGCCCCGGGCCGTAGTTTGCCCATGCCTGCTCTACACTGTCCCTCTAGACTTGTCCTCTAAACTGTTCCTCTACACTGTTCCTTAAAACTGTCCCTCTAAACTGTCCCTCTAGACTGTTCCTCTACACTGTTCCTCTACACTGTTCCTCTAAACTGTTCCTCTACACTGTCCCTCTAGACTGTTCCTCTAAACTGTCCCTCTAGACTCTTTCTCTAAAGTGCCCTCTAAACTGTTCCTCTACACTGTCCCTCTAGACTGTTCCTCTGCACTGTCCCTCTAGACTGTTCCTCTAAAGTGTCCCTCTAGACCAGGCATGTCAAACTCAGTCCTCGAGGGCCACGATCCTGCCGGGTTTTCTATCTTTTTCTATCTGCTGGTCCACCAGAGGTACCCTTCAGGTGTCCTTTGGAGCCTGTGTTGTGATTGAACAGCAGAATGGGGCATGAAGGTCCAGGCCGCACCTGAACCTGGTTTATGAGTAGTTCTGCTGGGTGGACTGGGTGGACTGGGAAAACTGCTCATTGTCCTACTCATGTCACCAATCCAGGCTTCTTGTGTTTCACCTGTCTCATCACTAGTGTAAGAAGAAACACACCCTGGTGTGTCCAGACTTCTCCAAAATGGGCTCTTGCCCTCAAGGAGCGAGCTGTAAGCTGCAGCACCGGCAGCGAGCCAAGCGGACCTCGGCCAGCACGCCGATACGCCAGCTAAGAGAGCCCGGAGCAGGGAGCCCCCCAACAGGTCAGGGAACCACACAGGGAACCAGCGCCCACAATCACGTTGCTGCTTCATTTCACTGTTGTTCAGGTCAAAGATGAGTCATATTTGTGTTGATTGTTGATTAGAAAACAACAACAAGGGCTACATGGTAAAGGGGCTACATGATAAAAGGGGCTACATGGTAAAGGGGCTACATGGTAAAGGGGCTACATGGTAAAGGCTACATGGTAAGGGGCTACATGGTAAAGGGGCTACATGATAAAAGGGGCTAAAGGGGTCACATGGTAAAGGGCTACATGGTAAAGGGCTACATGGTAAAGGGGCTACATGGTAAAGGGCTACATGGTAAAGGGGCTACATGGTAAAGGGGCTACATGGTAAAGGGGACATGGTAAAGGGCTACATGGTAAAGGCTACATGGTAAAGGGGCTACATGGTAAAGCGGCTACATGGTAAACGGCTACATGGTAAAGGAACATGGTAAAGGGCTACATGGTAAAGGGCTACATGGTAAAGGGCTACATGTAAAGCGGCTACATGGTAAAGGGGCTACATGGTAAAGGGGCTACATGGTAAAGGGCTACATGGTAAAGGGGCTACATGGTAGGGGCTACATGGTAAAGGGGCTACATGGTAAAGGGCTACATGGTAAAGGGCTACATGGTAAAGGGCTACATGGTAAAGGGGCTACATGGTAAAGGGGCTACATGGTAAAGGGGCTACATGGTAAAGGGCTACATGGTAAAGGCTACATGGTAAAGGGCTACATGGTAAAGGGGCTACATGGTAAAGGGGCTACATGGTAAAGGGCTACATGGTAAAGGGCTACATGGTAAAGGGCTACATGGTAAAGGGCTACATGGTAAGGGGCTACATGGTAAAGGGGCATTTCCTTGAGTGTTCACGTATTTACACTAATGAGTATCTGCTCTCGTGCAGGCCGGGGCCGCCGGGGCCGGGGGGCCGGACCGCCAGGCAACACCTCCTCTGGATCTACCCTCCTTCATTTCGCTCTCCAGCTCCCCAGAGGAGGCAGACGCCCCAGACCCTCAGCTGGCCGACCCCCGTCATGGCAAAGGTAGGGTCACATGACCCGGCCAAAGCCCAACGCCACACAGCGGTCCAGGAGGACCCCCCCCCCCCCTTATCTGTTTCCTGTGAAGTCAGGTTATCATGTAGAACTTTCTCCCTGGTCATAGGTTATATTTAGGTTTGCCTGCGTGGAAACACGCTGACCCTTTGACCTTGACCCCAGTCATCGTGACCTCTGACCTTGACGCACTCACACCTGTAATAATATTGTTTCAGTTGATGCTGATCTCTGCTCGCACACACACCTCTGGCACAATTCATGCTTTTTCATTGTTTAGCATTAAACACCGCGCACGTGCGTGTGCTGGTATCGTGCACTTAATTAGTAGTGACGGCACCCAGAGCCTCGTGAAAGGTGGACAATGTATCACTGCCAGACAATATCCACACACACACTCACTCACTCACACTCACTCACTCACTCACTCACTCACTCACTCACACTCACCACACACACACACACACACACCACACACACACACACCACACACCACACACTCACACCACACACACACACACTCACACCACACACACACCACCACACACACACCACCACACACTCACACACCACACACACGAACACACACACGCACGCACACGCACTCACGCACACACCCACGCACACACGCAGACCTCGCGCGCACACACCCACGCACACACGCACGCACTCACAAGCACCCACGCACACACACCCACCCACACACGCACACCACACGCGCTCACACACGCACACACGCACGCACACACCACGCGCACACGCACGACGCACGCACACGCACTCACACACCAACACCACGCACACACACGCACCCCAAACACACACCCCACACTCACGCACACACCCACGCCACACTGCACCACCCACTCACACACTCACACCCACTCACGCCACTCCCACACGCCACACCTCGCACACACAACCCGCACGACACACTCTCACGCACGCACCCACCACCACACACCACACGCACGCAAGACACACCCAAGCCCACCACGCACACCACCAGCACGCACACGCACACGCACGCTACGACACGCACCTAACACGCAACACGCGCGCGCACCATCACACACCCACGCACACACCCCACGCCACGCACGCACACGCACTCACACTCTAACGCTCTCTCCACACCACTACTCTCTCGTCGCACACACACACCCACTCACACACCCACTCACGCACCCACACCACCACACGTCACACGCTCGCCCACCAACTCCACCACACTCTTCTCTCACACACACACCCACATCACACACCACTCCACCACTCACGACTCACCCACACTCACTCACTCTCTCACACACACACCCACTAACACCACACACTCACTCACACACACTCACCCACTCACACACCACTCACACACTCCTCAGTGTCGTAGCTCCCTGCTCCAGCAGGGCTCCGTCACCTAACCCTAACCCTAACCCTGACCCTACCCTGACCCTAACCCTAACCCTACCCTAACCCTAACCCTAACCCTGACCCTAACCCTAACCCTGACCCTGACCCTGACCCTGACCATGACCCTAACCCTAACCCTAACCTGACCCTAACCCTAACTCTAACCCTAACCCTAACCTAACCCTGACCCTAACCCTAACCCTAACCCTAACCCTGACCCTAACCCAACCCTAACCCTAACCCTGACCCTAACCCTGACCCTAACCCTGACCCTAACCCTAACGCTCCACACCAACGTTTCATTTCTGAGGACGTTCCTCACGCTGATCTTCTGCTTCCACAGAGAAGAGGCTGCAGATCAAACCTCGGCTGTGAGAGGCTGCAGAGGGAGTGGAAGGAGAATTCAGAGCAGCAGGTTTGTCTCCACAGGTGGAATTCTTCACTCGGCGCACTTTTATCAATTATTTCCCGGGTTTTTCTTTTTGTACATTTTAAAAATAAAACATGAGTTCTCAACATGCTGGTTTCAGACTGATCAGTGCTTATTGGTCAGGGAGGGGTGCATCACGTGATGGTGGCGGTGGGGACGCTGCCTGGGCTGTGACCCGTCCTGCCCGCATTTAACCTCAGACATCTCTCTCTCGCTCTCTCTTCGCTCTATCTCTCTCTCTCTCTCTCTCTCTGTCTCTCTCTCTCTGTACTCTCGCTCTCTGTCTCTCTCTCTCTCTCTCTCGGAACATTCCATCCTGTCGTCTGAGCCTATTTCCGCTGCGGCCGACAGGGGGCAGCATTTCTCTCCACTCGTCCACCTTTGTGCGTTTTTGCCGTCACCTTTGGCAGCACGTGCTGAAGGAAGCCGCCGCAGGTCGCTTGAGCTCTGACACCTCATTACTGCACGAGATCAAAAGAATTACAAGAATAAGTCAGCCGGTACCACCGGTCCGGTACCACCGGTCCGGTACCACCGGTCCGCCCTGTCTGGTGGTAAACCGCTCCATTCATCCCCTCTGCCTGTGTGTGTGTGTATCTGTGAGTGTGTGTGTGTTTGTGGTGTGTGTGTGTGTGTTTTTTGTGTGTATCTGTGTGTGTGTGTCTGTATCTGTGTGTGTGTGTGTGTGTATCTATATCTGTGTGTGTGTATGTATCTGTGTGTGTGTCTGTGTGTGTGAGTGTATGTGTGTGTATGTATCTGTGTGTGTGTGTGTCTATATCAGTGTGTGAGTGTGTATCTGTGTTTGTGTGTGTGTGTCTCTGTATCTGTGTGTGTGTGCGTGTATGTATGTGTGTGTGTGTGTATGTATGTGTGTGTGTGTGTGCGTGTATCTCTGTGTGTGTCTGTATCTGTGTGTGTGTGTATCTGTGTGTGTATCTGTGTGTGTGTGTGTGTGGCGTGTATGTATCTGTGTGTGTGTGTATCTGTGTTGTGTGTGTGTGTGTGGTGTGTGTGTGTGTGTGTGTGTGTGTGTGTGTTTATCTATATCTGTGTGTATCTGTGTGTGTGTGTGTGTGTGTGTATCTATATCTGTGTGTGTGTGTGTGTGTGTGCGTGTGTGTGTGTGTGTGGTGTGTGTGTGTGTGGTGTGTGTGTGTGTGTGTGTGTGTGTGTGTGTGTTGCGTGTATGTATCTGTGTGTTGTGTGTGTGTGTGTGTGCGTGTATGTATCTGTGTGTGTGTGTATGTGTGTGTGTGTGCGTGTGTGTGTGTGTGGGGGGGGCAGCAGACCCGAGGCTCCAGCAGCTTCTCTGTGTCTAAAACTCTAACGTCAGCAAACTCTAATTAAGATCAATATTTCAATTTTTAGTAAATGCGCCGCTCAAGTGGAGGGGAGACATCAGCTGTCCAGCAGGACAAAGAGAGGACAGCTGTGATGTCCTACCTGCTCAGGGGCGGGACAGAGCCTGCATCTCCATGGCAACGGCAGTGGTCAGCATGGGGTCCTCAGGTGCCTCTCGGGCCTCCGCGCTGGAGCTGGACCTGCTCGTTTAAAGCTGCCTCCTCAGCGGCAGCAGTGGCTTAGCAGCAGACAAAAGCCTGGCACAGATAACCCTGAGCCCCCCCCCCCCCCCCCAGGGGTGTTGTGGACGCCACCTGGGCTCAACGCCGCCCGGCCGTCTTCTACCTTGCTGATGTCCATTTTTGCCTAAATCGGTAGAAGTGCACCAGCAGCGATGTCCGACAATGAAAGCCCTGACTGTCAGGATTGTGCCCCCCCCGGCATGAATGGAGCCCAGAGCTTCTTAAACGTTTCAATGCAGATTGCTTCGCTGGGCGTTCGGGGGCCGCTCCAGCTTTTCTAATAAAGCGGCGTCCTAACGACCGCGGCGTCCAGCACCTTGATGTGATTAGCGCCTCTTTTCTCTCCCGCGCCAGCAGATCTGAGCCTCAGCTCAGCAGCTGCCACCAGCACTTCCTGTTCACGTCTCGCCAACTTCAACTTGTTCCCGCTGATAGATGGCGAGACATCATTGGGTGGACGATGGCCCCCCAGGGAGGGGCCGGCGGGTCTGAAGGGGGTCCACATCGACTTTGTGTTCCACCTCTGTCCAGGAGCGGCTCGTGCCGGAGCGGAGGCGTGCACAATGGGGGCAATTAATCAGTGGGTGGGGAGATGAGACAGGAAGTGGTAGATTGAGACGTGGAGAGCAGGACAGAGGGGGGGGGGGGCACTGATGCTGCTGCCCCGGGACGCCCGGAGCTTAAATTAACCAATAACCCCAAATCCACAGGAGACGCTGTCATCTCAAACCTTTAAATCCTTCCTGATTTCATTTTTAGTTTTTGTTTCAATTGTTGGGTCTTTTTTTTTTGCTATTTCGATTTTCTGCTGCACGTTTATAGATTCCGTTACATTCGAAGTCACCAAATATTTCTTTTCGTGCCGTTCGTGGTTTGGTTTCAGTTTACTTTGTTTAAATAAAAATAGAAATATTCACTCCTAGAAAACCTGTAAAAAAACACATTTAAAATAAGTAATAATCAGTAAATAGTGAAGCTTTGAGAGGTGACGCTGGAGTTGGGGGGGGGGGTTCTCCTCCAGACCATCGTGGGATGCCCCCCCCCCCCCCCTGTAGTAGCACCTGCCCGGTCACTAGAGGGGGGCTCCGCCGGTCACACCTGTCTCTCCCCGTGTCCGCTCCGCTTCCTCTCGGCTTTCTTCGGCTTTTTCCGGCCTTGCTGTGGGAAAATGAGCTCGCGCCGCTCTTGTCTCCTCCCACCTATGTAGGGAAGCTCGTGCGTGAGGAGGGGGCGTCGGTGTATTTATAAGAGCAGATTGCCTCGCAGTCCCTCAGTGACACTAACTGCTCCGGGGAGATCAGAACATTTGGAGAAAACCGGCTGGAATTTATCGCTTCCCCCGTAAAAACGTGCACCGACACTCCAACGGGGTCACGAGCGAACCCGAGCGGACCGGGACCCACCGGGACCCACCAGGACCCACCGGGACCAGACCGCCGCTCCGCCCGGCACCGGGGCTCCGCCTGCAGCTTCAGGTTCCTCTGCATGCATGTGAACTTTTGTGCGTCTTATTTTGGAATCCTTGGACTTTTTGGCAAGGCTTTACGCACACCTCCGGGCGCACACGCACGCGCAGGCTGCTCCAGACTGGAAGCTTGAACCCGGGGCCATGCTGCAGTGACTCCGAGGGGCGGAGGATGCTGGAGCCACAGCACTGACGCAGGAGCTCTGTCGGGGCAGCGAATCACGGAGAGGCCGCGCGGGCCGCAGAGGTGACGCGAGGATAGTACCAAATCCTCCCGGCGCTCCAGTTTCAGCCTCCGGGGGGGGGGGCCTTCTGCCTCAGAAGCGTGGGTTCCAGATAAGTTGTCAACAAGGGTCGCGAGCAGAGGCGAGCTGGCAGGTGTACAAGTTCATTTACATGTTTACGTGTATTCACACCGCTATATATAGAAGTTGTCTTAGGGAAGAAGAACCTTAAAAAGTTTCTCCACCCACCCGCTGCCCCTGCAGCACCTCCACGCACCGGGCGTGTGCGTGTGTCTATATATACACCACACAGGCTGTTATTTCTCTCTGCAATCTGTATCCGAGGGGGCTGCCCGCTGTCGGTTCGGCTGTGAGGGCGGGAGTCGTCGCATGGACTGAAATGGCCACCGACCTCGCCATGAGCGCGGAGCTGCCCAGCAGCCCGCTGGCCATCGAGTACGTCAACGACTTCGACCTGATGAAGTTCGAGGTGAAGAAAGAGCCGCCCGAGGCCGAGCGCTACTGCCACCGCCTCCCGTCCGGGTCCCTGTCCTCCACCCCCATCAGCACGCCCTGCTCCTCCGTGCCTTCTTCGCCGAGCTTCGGCGCCCCGAGCCCGGGCGCGCAGCCCAGCCAGGGTCTCAGCGGAGGGGTCCCCGGCGGCGGGGGCAGCAGCCACAGCGGCGGCACCAATCACAGCCACAGCGGCGCCGGGAAGGCGCAGCTGGAAGACCTGTACTGGATCCCCAGTTATCAGCACCACATCAACCCCGAGGCCCTCAACCTGACCCCGGAGGACGCCGTGGAGGCCCTGATTGGCAACGCGCACCACCACCACCACCACCAGGCCTACGAGAGCTTCCGGGGGCAGCAGTATGTGGGCGAGGACCTGTCCACGGCCTCGGCGGGCCACCACCACCAGCCCCACCACCACCACCACACCACCACCACCACCACGGCCATCACGCGCGCCTGGAGGACCGCTTCTCGGACGAGCAGCTGGTCAGCATGTCGGTGCGGGAGCTGAACCGGCAGCTGCGGGGCTTCAGCAAGGAGGAGGTGATCCGCCTGAAACAGAAGCGGCGCACGCTGAAGAACCGCGGCTACGCGCAGTCGTGCCGCTTCAAGCGCGTGCAGCAGCGGCACATGCTGGAGACGGAGAAGTGCACCCTGCAGAGCCAGGTGGAGCAGCTGAAGCAGGACGTGGCGCGCCTCGCCAAGGAGCGGGACCTGTACAAGGAGAAGTACGAGAAGCTGGCCAGCCGGACCTACAGCGCCGGCGGGCCCGCCAACACCAGAGACCCGTCCGGGAAGGCGACCGGCCCCGAGTTCTTCATGTGATCCAGACTGTGATCCTCAGAGCCGCTCGGGTTCTCCTCCTCTGTGTGGAGCGCAAGGACTCCCGCACGGCGACGAGCATCAGAGGCGCTCTTATCGAGTCTTAAAGACGCTGAACAGGTTCCGGACTCGGCGTCGCTGACTGTCTTAATTCTGATCCAACTTGGTCTTAAACCGAACTGAAACCGAACTGACGCGATATTGGTCCGACGGCTCCACAGAGACTTTTCAACATGCAGGTCTGGTCGTTTCCCCGCACATATTCACAACACTGCATGCAGGACATGTATGGTTCCGTTTCCCCGCCTGTTCGGACCGGAAGGACAGCATGGTTCTCCTCCTCTTCCTCAGTCAAAAGAACGCGGAGCAAAAGCGCGTGTTTAACTGCTCTTTTCAGTCAGTGCATTTCTATTGTTTTAAGAAAAGGAAAAGATAAAAAAGCAAAGACCTGAGCCAGATTTTAGACTGATTTATTTCCACATGTACATAATCTGTAGAGAAGAGAAAAAGCGGCGTCTCCTTATTTTAACCCGCTTCTCTTTTTAACCAAATCACCCTTTTGTTGCTCGGATTATTCAGAACGTCTTAATCCAAATGTTTGTATGTTGCAGCATGCAAATCGTCTATGGTATCCTCCTCCTAACGGAACATGTGCTAATGTCAAAGGTCACTCACTGCACTAATAGGACTCAAACCGGAAGAGCGTTTCAGGACCCGAAACGTAACAAAAACAGGACGTAAATCGAAA